>NW_015394048.1:0-5531 GCF_001527695.2 Protobothrops mucrosquamatus
GGTCTAGAGCAGGCTGGTGTAGTTGGACAGATTTGGATTTTTTTCAATTGTTCACTTTTTCTTATTTTAAATTCCATTCCAGTGGCCATAATTTTTAACTTTGCAAAAAGTGTATATGCATTTGTGTTCATATTTTCATAAGACAAACATTGGTGCAGAATTTGCCTAATTGGTGCATTTTGCAATATCAGGTAGCTTGTCTGACCTTGTCTGAGCTCAGATGCTAGACCTGATTAGTAGCTGAATGTGAGATCTCCAGGCAATCCTGAGGCTACAGGCTAGACTGGGAAGTAACAAATATCAGAAGATAAAGATAGACTTCTTTGATGACTCAGATTGTAAGCCTCACAGACTCGTGTGACAGTGAAATGGGTGTCAGTGGTGCATAAATTTAATAAATAAATAAAAAATAAACATTATGTTGCTAGGAAAACTGCATGTGAGCATGTCCATGGGTTACCAGCAGTTCAACTGTTCATGAAGATTTCCCTACGCATTTTTCAAGCAATTTTATTTAATCTGTTTTATTTCTTTAAAACAAAATATGAACTTTGTGCATACTTTCCCTTAATAGACATGGTCTTACTATAAATACTAAGTTGAAAAAAAATAACAAAATACCAGATAAAAGTGTCTTCATTTCATTGATTGTGGAAATGTAGTTTTTTATCAAAATGCAAATGAAATCACACATTTCCACTGTTCATACATTTGATTTTTTTTCCTTTTAAAAGATGACTGGACATAGCTCATATTTACTAAATTAGTTTCGTGAGTTGAAAGAGGTTGAAATGAATGATAATACTCTGAACGTAAAGAAGTAAATCAAATATATGCTAAAGAGTCTTTTGATCAAATGGCATGAGTAAACAAAAGCTTTTGGGCCACCCATGTAGTTGCAGGCAGGATAGTTTCTTGATAAAAGCTGATTTACCAGATGAAGTTGAATGAATGTACAAATATCAAGGCTGAGCACTGAGATTGTGATACTGAATTGAGAACAGGAACAGGAAGATTTTATTGGTGATATATTAATAGTAACCAGGTAGAGCAGTCTTCTGGTCCCAGATGTTTTGGGATAATTTTTTCCTAATTAGACAGAGCACAACTGGGGCAAAAAAGATATGTCCAGGAAAATCTAGGCAAATGTATATCTGCCAACACAAGATAAACATTAATGCATTTAATGAAATGAATTTTAGTTCCCAGGTTTTGTACCATAATAAATATGTTTATCTTTTAAGGGCTACAGAGGTCTTGGTTATTTTCATTGCAATAGCTATTTGGTATGCTCATTTATTCCTTTATAGCTTGTTTGAACTATTTTCTGAGGAGGTATTACTAAACTATCCCTACATTACTTTTTAAAAAGATCATAATGTTCCATATATTATTTTGATCTTTGCCTATTTGACAATAATTCTGTTGCTGATTATTAAATTATTGCAGCTTAGGGATTTTCCTAAATGGGGATGCAATTGCAAGGGAACCGGGCGGGGGCTGGAATGGTGAGATGATGCTGTAGCTGGGTACCATTATGAGATTTCTTGTCATATGAGAGTGAGGAAATCCCATTCTAAGCAGTAAATGCCGCTATAGAAGTGGCGTTGTTGATACCTGTTTTTTTTTACTGAAAAAAGCTAAGTAGATATCTGTCCAATAACTCAGCCCTGGTTGGTTGTCAATTTGCATACTCTGCTCTTAACCAAGAGAAACAAGTTCTAATTGGTTATGAGTTCTCTGCAAGAAATGGACTTGCAAAACTATGTCTATGCACAATAACACCTGAATCAATTATAGATGGATTTAAAAACCAATCAGAAGTTCAGCAATAAAGTACTGTATATATTGTCTGAAAGTAGCTTTTTACATATCCAGTAGTAGTTATTAGTTACTATATATATAAAATTAAAGTTTTCTCATAATATAAATTGCTTAGGGTTTCAAAATTACTATCCATGATGTGTCACTATCAGGCTGTATGTTGAACAACAATAGATCTTCAATATTTCTGGATTCTATATCGCTCTAATAAGATGGAATTTACTGTCTATCAATTTTAATTCAATAAGACTTTAAATATAATCACAAATCTTTCTTCAGGTTCACAGTAATATATATTGCTTCAAATGCAAAATAATGGCATGCAGGCTTATCCTGCTGTTTCAGACACCAGAAAACTAGTACTAATGCTGGTATCATGTTGGGAAGCATTTCACTTTCCAGCTAAGTAGCAAGCACAAGACATGGTATATAACTGATAGATTATAATTTCCTCAGCATCTAATTTGAATGCCATGCACCAGTGTTGGCCAGTATGAGTTATCAAAGGCACTAAGCAATATGCAGATATGATATATTTCCTGGTTCATTTCAATATATATTGCCTTCACCATTTCTTCTATCAAAGGTTTGTGTGCTTCAGCAGATAACATGCAGCAACACGTGCTTGTCATCATATTGTCAGCCTTTCTTCAAAACATTTGCGTATCATTCTTTTGCTACTGCCAGATATGGAAATGACAGTTATTTCACCAGCAGCAAATGTTAAATGCTAACATAGACAACGAACCTGTAGCTCTAGGATATTGTTGGACTACAACATTCTAAACATTACAGTATAGGCCTGGACTAATGGATTCTGCAATCCAGCAGTATCTAGAAGCCAGGGATTACCCATCCCTAGCCTAGAGAGTGAATGTAGGCCTGCACTTGGAGAACTTGGCTCAAGCAGAAGAACATAGTGTGCACAGTGATCTATATTGATAGTGCTCTGAATGGTAGACAAAGAGAATATGCTTGGCTTGTGTCTATGCGACACAAACACTTATCAACAAGAACAAAGAGCAAAACAAAGTATAATAAGAAGAGTTCAGGGTATGATTAATGATCATGATAAAAATGACACGTAACTTCCTAGATTTGTGGAAAAGCGTAATACAGGTAGTCTTTGACTTACAACAACTTATTTAGTTACAGTTCAAAGTTACAACAGCACTGCAAAAAGTGGTTTATGACTGTTTTTCACACTTACGGCCATTGCAGTATCCTCATGATCATGTGATCAAAAATTGGACACTTGATAATTGGCATGTATTTATGATGGTTGCAGTTTCCCAAGATCATGAAGCCAGATTCACTTAACAACCCGTACTACTAACTTAACAACTGCAGTGATTCACTTAAGAACTGTGGGAAGAAAGATCATAAAATGGGGCAAAGCTCACTTAATAACTGTCTTGCTTGGCAACAGAAATTTTGGGCTCAATTGTGGTTGTAAGCTGAGGACTATCTGTATAGTAGAAATATGCTGAATGAGTCTAGAAGATAGTGATATATTTCAGGGATAATTGATAACTCAGTGGTGCTCTGTCAACAATAGGGCTGAATAAAAAAGAGATAGTAAGCAAAACTGGAATATGGAACTTTCCCTACATGAAGTTCGTCCATATGATGTAACTGAGTAACAGAACTCTACAAATAACATGTGCAAAATAGATACTTCTGCCCTGCTCATGCACAGGTGCTCTAATGTTAACTGATTAGAAATCAATGGACTGTGTTCATGGCAAAGTGCCTGCAATTTAAACTGTATATTGAAATTAATAATAGTACATAAAGGAAAATGGATTTGAAGCTTATTCTGTTTGGCCATAATTTAATCATTAACAGTGGATGCTAGAGGAAAGGTAGATGGGTGGAGCTATTCTCTAAAGACTAGCCTCTATTAGTTTGGCTATGATATCTCATACCAATTACATTTCCTTGACATGTTTTGCACATCTTGTGAATCTAGTTGACTTGTCAGAAACATACAGTTGATTTGCTTTGATACAAGTAACTGTATATCAGGGCATAACTTTGATGTTTGGGAATTACTAGTAGAAAATAAATCTTGGTGTGGTTTAAAAATATCAAACATTTGTTTTATGGGTAAGTTTTTCAGAAGTGTTTATGTTTATTTCTGAATTTTCTCCTTTTCATACAAAATAACACATCCTATATAAATCAATTATTTCACAATCATTCTCAAAATACATTATTCTCTGCTTCCTTTTGGATGAAAATAGAGAGAAAGAAGATAAGCAAGGTTTTAAAATCTTAATTGAATAAGTTCCAATCAGATAAAGAAATAATTGCATTACTAAGTCATACGATTTACCAAGAGATTTGGTAATTTTTAAATTTAAGACAATTATGAGAACAGTAATACAAACTTTAAAATATGAACGAAACAAAAAAGGAAAACATAAAAAATATGATTACACTTTGTCTTCAGATTAATTAACCCAAAGATTTATCAACAAGTCCATTTCTCTTCCTAGATTTTATTTTTTATTTTTTGAGCCATTTTGATCAAAATCTTTTCCAGATCCACCTATGGAACAAGATGATCCCCTGGCCCATGATGCCATGAAATTGTCACTGACAGAGTGGATTTGTGGCATAATATAGAATAGTGTTTTTTAAACTTGGCCACTTTTTGATGTGTGGACTTTATGCTGGCTGGGAAATTCTGGGACTTGCAGTCCATACATCTTAAAGTTATCAAGTTTGAAAATTACTGATATAGAATTAGCATTGATTTTCCTGCAGCAGTGAATGTCTCCATAGAATCCTTAGTTATTAACATGCTCACCTGCAAAAGCCCAAATGCTGGATTCAGGCCAAGAAATGGAAGTCTATCACCATAGTACTTGGATGAATCCAGAAACATAGTTAACTTAACACCATAGTAAAACCAGTCAACAACTCAGTCAAATTTCCTTACTGGTGGTTCTGGCAGCACACAGTCAATTGAACACAAACATGTCAAGTGAACATGATCCAAAATTACCACGTGGAAATATAGATTCCCCAGCCTCTTTCTATAGGAATTGATTACACTAGCATCACATTGGCAAGGCCAATGACTCCTCCTCAATGGTCCATCCAGGAAGCAGTAAGCATGACTTGGTCACTGCATCCAGTCAGCGTTTGTGGATGTTTCTGTGGCCATGCCAGTGAATTTTGTCATGAAGAAGTGTGCTTTTTCAGCTGTTCCTTCTCTTCAGACATTTTTCTTGGAGAATTAAAATTCAGAAAAGATCAGCTGATTGGATTTAAATGTTTATGGCATTTTTGTGGCAAATTTAATTTGACCTTCTGGAGACTAGTGGATTAGATATATGTGTGTGTGTATATAGTATTATTATTATTATTATTAACATGGATTTATATGCCGCCCTTCTCCCTATAGGACTCAGGGCGGCTTACAGCATATTAAAACACTTAAAACATCATCCCCCCCATAAAAACCTGTTAAAAAACCAAATATTTTTTCGCTGTATAATAGTTAAAATTAAATTAAGAATTGTCCCTGTTTAAAAATTCTCCCTAGGCCAGACCCGCTTGTTGAAAAAGCCATGTCTTGAGGGCGCGGCGAAAAGGTAGGAGATCCGGAATCGTCCGGATCTCGGGGGGTAGTTCGTTCCAGAGGGTGGGGGCACCCACAGAGAAGGCCCTCCCCCTGGGGGTCGCCAGCCGACATT
>NW_015394048.1:8426-12784 GCF_001527695.2 Protobothrops mucrosquamatus
TAGTAGTGAATATCTGTAGCTCACGTATAGGATGAGTGTGAAGGTTCATTCTCCAAGTTTGTGGGCTGGTTTCTTAATGTTTCGTTACCACGCTAGGTAACTTCAGCATAGTTTAGGATTTGACATCCCCTAAACTCTGTGTGGTAACGAAATGTTCAGAAACCAACCCACAAGCTCGGAGAACGAACCTTCACCCTCAAATCTTTCAGCATTTGTTCCCATTGCATGTTCCCAACTTCCATGTTACAAAGACAGCACAAACATGTTCTTGTGCATTTTTATTTCTTTTGATAAGCATTTATTTCTTGAAACTCACCTACTACCTTTCTATTAGTATTCTTGTCTTAAATATTTTCCATCCATGTTCTCATTCTAGTAATTGTTTTGTCAAGCTGAATAAAAACATATATTTGTTCATTTTTTCTACAAATAATTTTCAGTTATTCTTTCCATTTTACCTGTAAAGCAGAAATATTATAGTTATCAATGCACTGATTTTTAGATTCAACTCTTGTTGCACATGCAGTGTATCTAACACTCACTGCAGATCATATGAGTTTAATGCAATGCATTGTTTGCATCTGAAAGTACATACAGTTATACATTCATATCCGTGAAAAACACATTCCTAAGATCACAACAAACTATTTATACATTTATCCACTACACATAAATAACCAAGAGAATATAATGCAAGGCTTCTAACCTGCTCAGAAACTGGTTGTACCTAACTTAGGTAACATAATTGAATAACTCTTTTATATACATTTTCTCTCATCCATAGCTTCTTTCATTTCATCCTTCTGCCAAACATCCTGTTTCATATTTTCTATTAGCATAGCTCTATAAATATCCGTGGCAGTTTGTAACAAAATCCTGTTCACTCTGTATCAATACCTTCTATATCCTCTTTCCATTCATTCTCCTGAAGGAATTCTTCTATTTTATGCAGCTGTCTGGTTTCATGGGATCAAAGTACCGGTACATGAGATTCTTTTTCTTTATTCCTACCAAATAAATACCCAAATAATAATCTGCTCTACATTTCATCACCCTTCTTTCCTTTTGTAATTTTTTTAGTGTTTCAGTAAATTGAATTCTTTGTAGAATTCTTTATTGGCCAAGTGTGGTTGGAAACACAAGGAATTTGTTTCCGGTGCATAAGCTCTCAGTGTACATACAAGTAATAGTGATAATCATGATCATATACAACATGAAAATACATTCATCATAAATCGTTAAATACAACACTTCATCATAAATCATAAGATGTAACACTTAGTGATTATTATAGAGTGCTAGCTAAGCAAACAACATAAATCATACTAGGGTACAAAAACAATATAAATTGTAAGATACAAGCAGCAAAGTTATAGTCATAAGAAGATAAGGATAGGTAATAGGAAAGATGAGGAGTATCATAGTAATACAGCTTTACTAGTATTTTGACAGTGTTGTAGGAATTAGTTGTTAAGCAGAGTGATGGCATGGGGAAAAAAACTGTCCTTATGTCTAGTCGTTCTGGTGTGCAATGCCCTATAGCGTCGTCTTGAGGGAAGAAGTTGAAATCTTTCAGTAAACATCAATAATGCTTTTAGATTAATTTTTTTACTTTGTGCTTTCAACATGCTTTAAGCAGTCTTATATTTAAGGCACGTATTTGAAACAAACATGCCTTCTTGTAGATATACACTTAACTTTCATCATACTCATTCATTTCTGGGTCTCTGACTATTTTTGAACTTTCTTATCTCATTCTTACTATTCATTCAAGATAATTTCCCCACAGATTTCATTAATTCAAACTGCTTCATATTTTTCTCAAAATTCATTTCTAATTCTTTCATTATTACTATTTACTGGAGTGTAACATACCACTTTACCAACTTACAAATTCTCATTTTATTACACACCCACAAGTGTGTACAATATATGATACCACTTCAAATTTTCTAATATATTTTTAAACCTTATATTCAAAACTATATTCATTCATGATTTATTAATACCAGTCTATAAGATCAGACTCTCTTTATTCAGATCTATTTTATCCTTCACCTTTCTCTTATTTATATTTAACACATGTATTTATTTTTCTTTCCTTTTTCATTTCATTAATTTTTTAATTCATACTCTGTATCGTATATTGCTTTATATTCCAAATTGAAAACTTCTTTGTTTTCCAATATTTTCATCCTGCACCAAGTCAAGTGGACTTTGAGTGTGTAATAATAAGATAAGATATACAATAGACAAAAAAGAAAAGGGGAAAAATGCCCATGGTTCCCTAAAAGATACTAGGTTACTCTAAACCAGGGGTAGGCAACCTTGGCTCTTTTATGACTCGTGGACTTCAACTCCCAGAATTCCTGAGCCAGCCATGCTGAGGGGAAAGGGAGAGGTTTCCAAGCTGAGCCATGCTGGCTCAGGAATTCTGGGAGTTGAAGTCCACGAGTCATAAAAGAGCCAAGGTTGCCTACCTCTGCTCTAAACAAAGGCCACCAGGTAGAGTCTGTAGATACAATAAGTATAGAGAGGAATTTATGCTTGCCACTTTAATCACCACTATGTAAGCACAGCATGTGCTCTTAACAATGTTTGGTCACACCCATTCCAGATTTTTTGCTACCATTGCTTCTGCTACCTTTTTAGTCAGTTCAGTTTCCTTAACTTCTTTTAAAAATACTTTTTGCTACACTGGAAGGTAATACAAACTAAAGTGAGAAATAAAGAGAAAAATAGAAAAGGAAGGAAATTCAACGTGAAGAAAAGAAGAAAAGAAAAAAGAAAGAAAGAATAGAAAAAAGAATATTTAAAGAAGTCACTCCCAATTTTCTCTTTCACAATTCTCCAAAAATCTTTTAAAATGCTACTTCTATATTCATAAAATCTCAAAATTGTTTATTTTCAACTTTCCACTAATAATCTCTTTCCTTGCAGTCTAAACAATTCATATTCCCACATATATATTATTTTATTTATTCATTTTTAAAAAATCTTAGCAAAAATCCTAATATTCCAAATTTGTCTGGTCCCTTAATCCATTTGAAACAGGCTGAATTTTTATTTTACATTTTGCCATCTAGCTTTGCTCTTAAATTCTTTAAAATAAATTATTATTTTTTACTTCAGGATGAAGTTTTACTTACCAAGAAGATTTTCAGGGTTGTTGTTTGGAAGAACTCTTTTAAGTTTAAAATAATTATACATCCAAATTTTATTAGAAAGTGAAGTTAGATGAATTTAGTGTCTTTAAAGGCACTGCTGTGGTTGAGAGCTTGATGGCTTTTGCTGTCGTGCAATCTCCTTGCAGGGAACAGTCATCTGGAGTACAATCTCTGGAGTACAACTGGGTGATCTCTTGTCCACTTATCCAGAGAGGCTTTGGACCAAGCTTGCTGTTGGTCCTTTGATTGTTGTCGTGTCATTGTCTCCACTTATTTGGAGATGTATGAATCACCATTTTCCTCAGCTGAAATTCCCCATTTCCCTTGTTAAGTTCTCAGTAAACTCAGAGACCATAGGGATTGGCAACTGGGTAGAAGCCTCTATGGTGCCATCTTGTTCAATACTTAGCCAAGCTCTGTGTTCTATAGCTCGTCCAGGTAAGAGATAGAATTGCCTGCCAAATTGTTGGGAAAATTGTCAAGTGCCTTCTGGAAACCATTTGGATCCATTAAATTAGAGACCAATTTAATCCTTGGAAGCTCCAGGGTACACTGGCATCATTCTGTATAAACTATGATCTCTAATTTAAATAGCACCTTGAAATCCAACAGCTTGCATTTCACAAATTAGGATGTAAATGTGGTTCTGACACAGGATATTTTATTTATTTATTTATATGAACCCACTCCCAAATGGACCCTGAGTTTTAAAATATTGTGTTCATATTTAAACTTTTAAACTACTCTTGGAAGAACTGTCTTAAAGAAAGAACACACATAACAAGCAAACAAATACATTCTGCTTTGCACAGATGGACCAAAATATTCCAGTTACATCCTGACTTTTTCCCTTCAAAAATAATAATTAAAAATAATAAAAAAAATTCAGAAACAAGGAAACTGATTCATAGGAATGCAGAACAATTGACGTGGGCAGAAAAAATGATTAGAAATCTTAACTCCTACAGACAGATATTTGTGTTCCTTAAATTATTTCCAGTTCTTCAGGTATGGCTGAATGCGGGAGACTGTCTTCTTTCTTTATTCAGTGAGACAGACATCTTGCAGCCTTTAATTTACAAAAATTATTGGGATGTGGCAGGTGTTTTCAAAAGAAGCTGCATATAGTGAGCCCTCTTCATACATTTTCAAATCTTAAAAAGGGAGGAAGGCAGGGATGTGTGTGCCAAC
>NW_015394049.1:0-12784 GCF_001527695.2 Protobothrops mucrosquamatus
ACAAGGGGCCAGTTTCCCAGGCTTCAATCTTTTATCTGGAAATGTGTACATTTTAGCAGCCTAGTGCACACATTCTGGAGAGAGATAAGTTACCAGAGGATGGGATCCAGCATGAGCCCAAAAGCTTGGAAGAATAAATGTTTGTTCCCGGTGACCGATTTAGATTGGATCCTGCTATATGAGCTATTGACTGGACTTCATAAAGCATGTATCAGTAATATCCAAGTCCTAACAAATCGTATAGGGCAGCTTTCCATAGTGTCTTTCAGATCGGTGACATTACATCTCCCTCAATTCCCTGACAAAAAGACTGGTTGAAAATTATGGAAGCTGTAGCCTAAGACATCCATAGGAAATCAGTTTGGGAAAGACCAGCAAAGAAATTTATGGGACTAGGAAGCTCAGAGAGCACCAAGGACCCCACAGCTCAGTCCTGAGGTACAAATATTCTCTTCTAAGAGATTTATACTCTCATTCCTTCTTAAATTATAACTTGCTTTATCCTTTGAGGTTCAGCATGGATAACAAGGTTTATTGACTGAATCGTTACACACCTGAAACAATTCTGAAGGTTACTTTCTCCATTCTGTGCTGACATGCAGTCTTTCCTAATATTAGTTCAATTGGGCCAAAGCTTGCAAAATCAGCGGGGCATAAGTTCATATTGAATAAATTAAGTCTCACTGACTGCAATTAAATAAGCATGACTAAGTTTGGATTTAACCCATAGTATTTAATTTAACCTTTCCCACTTCTGATTAAGGCCACTCTTTCTGTTCTGCTGCTGTCAGTCCACAAGGATCAGGATGGAAGATTTCTAGTCAGTACCCATGACCAAAAGCTACATTAGGTCTCCATTGTCAAACTTGACCTAATCATCTCAGACAGTAGGTTAAGTCAGCATGCATGGGTTTGTTTTGCAATTAAATGAAGAAGGATATAAACTTGTAGACATACTGGAGACCTATCAACCCTGGAAATATTTATGAACAAAAAGCAGAGGCTGTTTTCCTGAAGAACTTAGTCTGCAATTGCCCTTTCTGAGTGATCTGTTCTCCATATCCATTATCAAGAGACAAAGAGACAAAATTACAGTATTAGTTTGTATAAATAAACAAAATCCATTTATTATTCTGTTTCTCTCCATACATTTGAATACATTTCATCACAAAACTCATTGAGTTGTCTTATCACGCCCCACCAAACAGTGGTAAGATGGGGAGAGGAAAAGGAGAAGGAGAAAAAGGAGAAGGAATCTTCTTTACCTATCCTTGAGTTGGCATAAAGGATACTAGATGAAACTTATTTGATTGTCCATTTTGTTGATTCTCCATCCTGCCTTATGCTTGTTTCATTT
The DNA here is from genome assembly GCF_001527695.2 of Protobothrops mucrosquamatus. Taxonomy (NCBI): domain Eukaryota; kingdom Metazoa; phylum Chordata; class Lepidosauria; order Squamata; family Viperidae; genus Protobothrops; species Protobothrops mucrosquamatus. Next base: position 1,358 of record NW_015394049.1, read on the forward strand.
CTCTTCAGTTACTTGACTTTCCACCAAACTAATGAGTGATGTAACAGATTTCATATACCTTGAAGCTGCTTTGGATAGAATTAGAAAAAAAAGGAAAGAGTGTTTTACAATAAGTTGAATTAATAACTCTTTAAATGTGTCTCATTCATGAACTGGAGACAAGATGAGGAAGAAAAATGATGCTACCAGGTCATATTTGCGCTGTATTTAGATGCAAGCAGAGAAAGGGCAAAAGAATCAGCCTCTAATATCATATGCATTTCCTGTAAAACCTCTATAACAACCTACCACAACCTAAAGACTTCTGGAAATATTGCATTATATTTCTCATCATTTTCTCCAGGATATCCATCAACCATTTGGTTGAAAATGATGGGAACTGGAAACTAGTACAAGTGGAGAGTGTCATATTGAAAAAAAAATGATTTATAAAATTTTAGAGAAGAGCCATTTTCTAAAAGAAAACCAATAAAATTGAAAATGTGGGCAACCATAAATTATTACCTTAAAAAATGCACTGTGTTTTCCCCTCTTCTTTTTCCTTGTCTAACGTGGCTATAAATTGTAGTGTCATTATATGCTCCTTCATTCTGTTCACCATTCATTAGTCTAAAAGTCCAATAAAGCATTCTGTAATTTCAAAATGCTTTCAGGCTATTCTTTTGTGCCAGGTTTTCTTGTGTAATGTTTTGGTAACATGGATATGCTTTTAGTAAAAGATGTAGTTGCTCTCACAGTGATGTGGATACCTAGAATGTCAATGAGTTAAATTATGGGTCTTGTTTTAATACTGGAGATAAAAGTTAATAATACTATGGCTACTTAAAAATCTTCCTGATATTAGAACTTTGTACTTACTGTAAGTGATAGAAACCAAAAAAACCCTCAGCAAAAATGTCTGTTTATATCAAAAAAAGAATCATTTTAAAATAAAATACAAGGCACGACAAGAAGCAATGGGTGGAAACTAATCAAGGAGAGAAGCAATCTAGAACTAAGGAGAAAGTTCTTGACAGTGAGAACAATAAACCAGTTGAACAGCTTGCCTTCAGAAGTTGTAAGTGCTTCAACATTGGAGATTTTTAAGAAGAGATTGGACAATTATTTGTTTGAAATGATAAAGGGTTTCCTGCCTGAACAGGGGGTTGGGCTAGAAGACCTCCAAGGTTCCTTCCAAATCTGTTATTCTGTTATCTGTTATCTGAGAGAAATCAAGTAGGAGAAGCTCACTCTGTGACAAGTGGAAACTCATGATAGAGTCCAAAGTAGGATTTCAATAATGCACACAATGACAGTACTTTCTTTTGGGATAAGCAGAATTATTCAAAGTATAGAGCATTATGCAAAATGAAGTAAAAGGTTAAGAAAAGGTAAGGAAAACAATGTAGCTAAGATTACTTTACTCTGTGCCTTTCTATCCTTGCAAACAAATTTTGCTTTTACCATGTCCATACATTTATTCATACATTGATTGTGTTTATTTTTTTAAACATTCCTCTTCTTTTGAGAATTTCATAACATCATCCAGCCACAATTTTCTAGGTATGTCCCTTCTTCTCGCCTCATTTTTCCAATTGTACTCAACCCTCACTTTTTATAACAAGTGTGTAGAATCATACTCTAATTTCTGTGGTTTCTATCAAATATCCTTTTCTCACAAGGACTATCTCCTACCTACACATTTTCTACCAGCACTTGCACATTTTTTTCCATTTTGCCATATTTGGTAAACTTTACTAAAACAAGGTACACAAAGTCACCTACTTGCTTTAATTTTTCATCATTTATATATAATTTGCAATTATTCATTCCATTTTCCCTGTAAACAGCATTGCCTTGATCTTTGATATATTAATGATGTTCAGCATCATTATTCCTCACTGTAACATACATTTTAAAATCTGGCTGAAGTCATTCTGGTTCTAAGATGTTAACATGGTATTGTAATTATAAAAAAATAAGACATTTGTTCATATTAGCTTTGGCCAGGAAAGCCAGCTGGGTGACTTTGGGCCAGTCATTCCCTCAGCCCAACTCACTTCACAGGATTGTTGTTTTTATGAGGAAAATAGAAGGAGGAAGGTTTGTTGGATATGCTCATTGTCTTGAGTTATTCTTTCTTTCTTTCTTTCTTTCTTTCTTTCTTTCTTTCTTTCTTTCTTTCTTTCTTTCTTTCTTTCTTTCTTTCTTTCTTTCTTTCTTTCTTTCTTTCTTTCTTTCTTTCTTTCATTTCCTGTATGGGCTAGCAGTATATATTAACATTTTATCTAGACACAATAAAATATAAATATTAAAAAGGTCTATGTTCAAATACCAATGTGTAGGCCATCTAACCATTGAAGCGCAACATCGTTTATATTAAAAAAAATCAGATACTGGAGTGATAGATGCCCTCAACCTACAGATGGTCATGATGGGACACCGCAGTCACACCGAGGGGAGTATACTGTGTCCCATTTATATAGAGAGTAGTGGCAGATGCCATGTGAGGTAAAAAATATTTTTTAAAAGCAATAAAGGTGGAATATAAATAAATAAATAAATATTGCCAACCATTTTACCTATAAAATCATCTTGAATATTTTTTTATATATGTGTTAATAAATACATTAAACAACCAAAGGAGATATCACATATTCTTATCTTATTCCTGTGTGCTTAACCATTTTCTTTGAGCCAAATCCTTCCTGGGTATATTTAACAACCTAATCCTCTTTTACTTTTGCATTCACTTTTGTTACCTTTCTGTCAAGGTTCCGATCAATGAGACCAAATAAATCGGAAGTCCAAGGCAGGAAAATTCCTCAAAGAACATGTTTATTGGATACATAATATCGGCATGAACAAAAATGAAACCAGATCTAAACTTTCCCTCCAAGAATCAAAGTAATACAATGTAACAATTCTACTCATGCTGACCAAAAGAACAACTTGGCGGGCTTTCTGAGTAAACCATCCTCCTTCTCTCCTTCGATATGGGAATGACCTTGGTTCCCATAATGGTTGCTCATGTTTGGACTATCAGAAATATCTTTCCCCCCCTCCCTTTCTTGTGGCAATCTAGAACGAAAAAAATGGCTGCAGCCAGGTTCGTTGTAGAGTTGACACTTTCCCCTTTATGAAGAAACAATTTTCTAGCCATAACGCACAGATGCAGCCTTCAGATAAACATTAAACAAGTGCCATGCATGAACAATCCACATTTAATAGTTCTCTGGTTTTACCATGTACACTTAAGAGTTATAATGTCTCAACATTTTCAAGCATTTATAGTTTTCTTTCCACCATTTCCCCCAGTTGGTCATTAGCAAAACAAATAGCATTCATTCATTTCAGTTCTACTCTTTGACATATTACTAATACCCCTTCCAGCACATTCTCACTTTAGTGTCACCCCAAATTATTTCATCAGTTTAATTTTGAATGCCATTCTCTTAGCTGGAGGTTTCTTATTTAGGCTTTTTCACCCACTTAAAAACACTTTAAAAAGAAAGAAAAGAAATCTTCAAAAACATTATTTCATTCTTAATTGCTCCTTATTGTCTTTTGATTACACATATTTTGTAATTATCTTTCTCAATGCACATTATATTTTTCTTCTGATTTTAGTAAAACTGGGTTTTTTTTAGGGGGTGGGTTTTCTTTGGTTTGTTTCCTTATCCATAAACTTTCACTTCATTATACTTATACTATCAAACATCTTTTTCACATTCCCATTAGTGTGATGTTATGGCCCTCTTCAACATTAATTGCTCTTTCCACTGTGTTCCACCCTCTTTCCTTATATTCACTTCCATTTATTTGGTTGGGATATTAGTTGTGGCCCTTGTGCTTTCTGTTGTTACAGTAGTCCAACTTTCACTCTACTTCTATTTTTTTTCATGTCCATGTTGTTCCATGTTCCAGTGGTGTTCTGAATTCAACATCTCATCACTGTTGTATCCTCTACTGCAATAGTCCCCAGTCTTATTGGCACCAGGGACTGGTTTCTGGAAGACATTTTTTTCCACAGAGTAGAGGGTATGATGATTTTGGTTTTGCTCACTTGTCCATCACCACAGCTGGAGGTGAGTCCACTGCTCACCTCCAGTTGTGTAGTCTGGTTCTTATCAGGCCATGGACTGTCACCATGGGTTGGAGACTACTGCTCTATTGATTCTCTTAGCCTTTCATCATAAACAATGATATCAGTCATGTCATTCAATTTATTCCTTTTTTTATGCATGTTTAAATACACTGATACTTCAAACACAGTTTCAAAAGGAACATATTAAAAACAGATATTTATCATTTTTAATAAATCTCAGAAAAGCCCAATCATTGTTTCAGTATTCTGTTAAGTTATTCTACCATGCTCTTCCATTTATGTGGTACAAACAGAATATTCACACCTACCAACCTGCAATGGATCATCATCAATCAAAAAGCAGTAGTTCCCCCCAAAAAACTCTCTCTTTTCCCATTATTACCATTTATTGAAATGCTGTGATATTACAATATAGTATAGCTCAGAATATATAGCAGTATACACTCCATTATTCAAGAATCAAATTTCTTTCTTCCTCCGGAAGGATGACCATTTATTTGTAATATCCTTTTTAAAAGATTCAGTATGCTTGGTTTTATATTTTAATGAGACTGCTGTAGAATTCCTCACTAAACTAATACAGTTACATTTCTAGATTTTGCAAGTAAGAATGCTAAATAATAATGTTTTATTCCAGCTAATTATGTCAACAATATTATCCTTGTGTATCTGATGGATAGTGGAGGATAATTACAGCATTAATAGAAAGAGCGCACTAGATGAAGGAAAAGAAGAGGGAGGTAGAGGAAAAAAATTAAACAAGAGTGGATTAATGTCATCGTTTTGCTTACACTCTAGTTTTCTCTTAAATAATAAATGTGTGCAGTAATTGAAATAAATATGAATCAATCTTTTTTCCATTTATTTCTTCCATAGTAATGAGGGTAGCCTATCAACCATTCCTGTTTGATATAATCCTGGCTTTAAAAAAAAGCAATTGTCAAAAAAATGAATTTTACTTGGCTTGGTGTAAGAATTTTTTTGTTTAAATGGTATGCAATGTGCAACCACATTCCTGTGGTCTTTTATCATATTTTCTTGAGTTGAACTCTGCTGCTGCTAGTATTAATCAAGAATAAATTCCATACTATGGATTTTAAACCAAGCCATGAAACAAATGAGCATCCTAATTATTTGTTTATGACTAAAAGTAATGGAATATTACCAAGGCATTAGATTTCATGAGCAGATGTTTGATCCCTACAGAGACATATCCCTACCCACATACATAAAGTGAACCAGCTGAAACTGGGTCCATCTTACACATTTAAATGGAAAACATAATTTCTTACATTCTGACATCCAGTAGACAGTTTGGACAAACAAAGAAATATATAGTATAAGAAATATAGTATCTTATACAAAAGTTTGTTAAAGTCACACTTTTTGATTTGTTTACGGGATGGAGACCTAAAACAAAACACTTAATGTTTATTTCATGTTTATTTCTATGAAAAAGCTTTGAAATAAAATTAATGAAGAATAAGTGGCTAGCTTTGTCCATTATGACTCTGAAAAGCTGGTGAAATCTGACTGAATTTGGACATTACATAAAAAAAGTAAAAGTATAGTTTTCCCCTGTTCAGTCAGGTCTAAGTCTAGGGGGCAGTTCTCATCTCTGTTTCCTAGCCAAGAAAGTCAGCATTGTCTGAAGATGCTTCTATGGTCATGTGGCAGGCATGACTACATGCCAAGGAACAAAGAATGCTGTTACCTTCCCACCGAAGTGATACCTCTTTATCTACTTGCAACTGCGTGCTTTCAAACTGCCAGGTTGGCAGAGCTACAATAATATCATTTGATTTCAATGTATCTAATTTGAACAAAAATGGCTTATTAAAGTAAGCCATGGTTGAAGACTGCTTATTCCTGGCTTAATACAATCAGTGAACAGAAACCAGAATCCATTTGAAATGTTAACTCTTGTATGGGATTGTATTGTATTCCTACTTGGTGCAGTAGGAATACAATCCTATGGTGCTTGAAATGCTTTATGCTCAAAATGGACCATTTCATTCATTCTGGAACTGAGTTAAAATTTCATGCTTTGATTTTGAAACACCTGCCTCAACTCAGCTAAGGGATGTTGCAAGCTCAGAAAGCTTTTAGAATATTTGTGACATTGTTTATTTCTTTTTTATATGCAATGTTGTTTAAAGTTTTTTAAACTTTAAAGTTGAAAACTAATACCAACAAAAATAGAGTAAGGAAAAAAATAGAAAAAGGAAGAAATCAAAGAAGGAAAGATATAAAGAAGTAGCTTCCCATCTTTTTTTTAACAGCAGTTATAAGTACAATCATAAATTTACCTCTCTTTAAACTGACTTCATGACTCTCTTCTTTCTATAATCTATCCTATCTAATCATCAAAACCATAAATCATAAGTTCATTGTTTCTATTTTATCCCCCCCCCCTCAAAAAAAAGTCCATTAGGGACTTCTAGTCAGCAATAAAGGTAGATAATGTCTTTCGTGAGGCATTGTTTCAAGCATGAAATATTTTGAGGTAAACAGTTGTAAAATGTTTTGCACATTCCTTCTACTTGGTCAAACACTACTTGTCATATTACTGGCAGCAGCCTTATAAATTGATCTCAGATTCACTTGATAATAGACATGGGTTAAATCCTAGTTCAGGGGTGTTCAAACTTTTATGACTTGTGGACTTCAACTCCCAGAATTCCTCAGTCATAAAAGGGCCAAGTTTGAAGACCCCTGTCCTAGTTGCTAATGATGGATGGATCTCCAAAAGGATGCTAATAGGAGAGAAATTTGATGAGCAGCTGAAATGTTTCATTTTAATGCCTTCCTCCCCCAAAAGCTTGTTTTCTTCAGTCAGAGCTGTCAATTAGACAATGTAAAATTAGTCACAACTGTATCATAATGAAAAGTACAGTGGTCCTCAGCTTATGACCACTTTTCAGGACTGTTTGAAGTTGTAACATTGCTGCAACTTCCCCATTGACTTGGCTCGTTGGAAGCTGGCAGGAAGTCACAAATTGAGATCCTTGCTTAATGACCTGCAATACTCACTTAACAATGGGAATTAGATTTCCTGGATTTCCATCACTAAGCAATACAGTCACATGACATCATGCTTTACAGCCCCATCACTTAGTGGCAGAAATTCTGGTTCCAGTTACTGTCATTAACTGAGGACTACATTTAAACCACAGAAATGGTGCTCATTGACTTTGAACACCATGATCATTGCACCCTTTTCTTCCCTTAACTTCAGATTTTAAAACTATCCTCTGTTTAAAAGTTCTTAGAAACACTAATTGACAATATTTTGCAACTTTTCAATTTAATTCACAGAAATATTTTCTCAATATGGATTTTGGCAGTATGATTGAGGCAGATGCTGTTGCTGCTTTTCCAAAGACTTTGATGCATTTTTCTATAATCATATGTATGAAGTTATGAAGATTACCAACATTTCTCTTGGGAGAATGATCCAATGAGCAGAGTTATCAGATGACTTAGCTGGAATTTAAATTTAACATATAATTTAGTGATTTAAAGAAAATAGGAAGTGCAACGGGTGCTTCATGAAGCACATGGGTGTGAAAAAAGTGTGGTACATGTACATGCAAACAAGTGCAAATGTGCACTTGAAGCAGCCACACACATCTTTCTGAGGGACAGTATTGTTCCACTACTTCAAATAAGGAAGATTTCTTGTGCCTATACACTCTGCCAGTTTCCCCGTGGAATATTCTGCATCTTCCTGGATAAAATTATCCTGGGATCTATTTTGCAGTGTTGTATCTCTCCCTACTTCTGTGTTTACTCTTTATCAGCTGAAAGAGCAAATGGAAGAAAAACATCACTAGGATGACTGATAAGAGGCTAATTTTGACCCTTAATGTACCAAACAACGATATCTGGATTTTTTAAAAGGGACAAAATGGATGCCTTGTGCATCTGCAATGATTAATGAAACTAATATTGATTTAATAACATGTTTTAAATATTGCCCATAATATCCAAGACAGTTTACTGAAGAAAAAAATGCATAAAATATAAGGGAAAAAAAGCTAATTGAAAGACCATTTTACACAGTAAAATGTGTATCCCAAAAACATTTAAAATATCAAAAAAAACTGTTAGCTTTGCTCTTTCTAGGATGCAGCAGAAGCAGACCTTCTGGGGCATATGTAGACCTAACCTGTAAACTTTGTAGTACATGATTCTGGTATTTATTTCAATAAATAAAATTTTGTTCTTTAGACATAGATTCTTACAAAGAGAAAGTATATGCTAAGGCTTATAATTAAAAAAAACACAACACACACACACACAACACAAAGATGGAGGAAAAAAATAAGATAATTCAAGCAATAATTCTTACTATATTGATCATATAATTTCCAACTACATTGCAGATCTAATACCATAAAGGCTGTAATTAAATTGAGAGTAATTAAAAAAAATCCCAGGATAGATAACAATATTAAAAGTTACATCAATATCTATCTGTTTAAAAGAAGTATATGGCCATCAATCTTTTATCCTGGGCATCTTACAACAATCAAATCTGCATAGAGTTATATGACTACTGTATATCTATGTCAATATAATTTATATCTATAAGAAATATAACTGAAATAAGTAAAAAACAGCAGAGATAGCAGATAAACCAGAATAAATCTAACTCCATTTAGCACAGTAGACATATCACGGTAAACAACTGCAATGCAACAACACAATAAGCAGAAACTATGTAGTACTTGTGCAGTGGTGGGATTCAGCCAGTTCGCACCAGTTCAGCAGAACCGGTAGCTAATTTTTTGTTGCCCAGGTCCAGAATGGCATCCACACAGAGAACCGGTTGTTCACATATTTGAATCCCACCACTGGTACTGTGGGAGAAAGAGAAGACACATAACACCAATACAAAGTGATCACAGGACCTGAGACCAGACACAGCAGCCTTCCAGAAGACGAGACAGTCAACATTACAGTAGCAGACATCCAACAGTGGGTCAAAACATGAAGGGGTGGACAGTTCCTGGTTCAAACATGATCCACACCTACTAGCTAAGGAAACTGACAGCAGTGCATGAACTCTAGCAGCACAAATGAACCAACTTCTAACAGGAGGCTCCCACCCAGACTGGCTAATCAAGGAACAACATTACTGCTCATGAAAGACCCCCACAAGGAACAGTTCCATCCCATTACTGGCCAATAACCAGCTTCCCTGCAACATGGAAAGTCCAGGCATCATAACTACAGACAATATTGGCCAGTACAAAAACACAGCTCAGAAGAGAACACCAGAGGCGCAAAACAGCAGTTGTCCAAGACTCCAGGTTTAGACAGACCAATCTGAGTACAGCCTGGACTGACTACAAGAAAACCTACCCATTCAATAATAGATAGATAGATAGATAGATAGATAGATAGATAGATAGATAGATAGATAGATAGATAGATAGATAGATAGATAGATAGATAGATAGATAGATAGATAGATGGACGAACAAACGGATGGATGAATGGACCGAGAAACAGACAGACAGACAGACAGACAGACAGATAGATAATAGATGGATGACTGGATGGATGGACGGACGGACGGATGGACGGATGGACAGATGGACAGACAGACAGACAGACAGATAATGGACGGATGGGCGGATAGATAGATAGATAGATAGATAGATAGATAGATAGATAGATAGATAATGGATGGATGGATGGATGGATGGATGGATGGATGGATGGACAGACGGACAGACAGATAGACAGACAGATAGGTGTGTGTGTGTGTGTGTGTATGTGTGTGTGTGTTTGATATTGAAAAAAAATTCATGCTAAAATTAGTGCCAGCACAATTTATGTAAAAATGACACCAGGGAAGTTTTCATTAAAGAGAATTTCTTAGGATTTACATTAGCAACTGTGAATGAAAAAGATGATGTGATTTTTATTAATATACATAGATTTCTTTTAAATCCATGTAAAAGGCTGGCAGACTAGAATGCTACCCCCCCACTCTCCCCAATATAGATACTAAAATCCACAAGATTTATATTGATCTGCAGATTTCCACTTAGGAGTAAGTCTTGCTGAACTCAATAAAACTTTATTCCAATAAACACATATAGGATTTACTGTCAGTAGGAGTATCCATTTTCTTCTTTTCATGGTTGATAGGTTATTATTAGTTATAAGAAAAGAGCCACCTGAAAAAAAAATGAAGAAAATTTCTGTCATTCTCTACTGATGCATTCTTCAGAGATAATAGCCATCCCACTTTCCATTTTATCTCTTGAGCAGCTTTAGGACAGGAACTCATTGACCAATTATAGTTTTGGCCAGTTGCTATTTTAGACATTCACATTTTCTACGCATGTTACTTTTAGGTGTTCAGCTCTGTAAGTGGAAGAGTACAAATGAAACTTCCATCAAATTATTCTGAACTGTATTTTGATATTACTTTTGTGCCACATTAAGCTAAATTTTGGAGGGTTTCTTTTTTTATATAATTCTCCTTCTCATGAAATTCTTCACAATATTCAGAAAACGTCAGAACTGCCACCTCGTGCCTACATTCTGCAACTGCTTCAGTACCAGTACCAGCCTGCCATGAACCCTGGGGGGAGGGGGAGATGGAGGGGGAGCACTGGGGGGCGGAGAAGTGAAAGTGCCCACCCAAGATTTATCCATAATGAGAAGAATGCAGCCACAAGCCAGCCTACAATCAGAGTAGCCATTTCCAAAACATCTTTTTTGAAATTGATCGGACAGCGAAGGACCAGCAATGGGAAGTGCCTAAGCAGGGAAATGTTTTCACTGGGGATTTTGGCTTGCAAATTTCAGTTCTGCAGCTCTGCACTTCTGTATTTCACTTGGCTTTTAATAAACCATACCTTTCTTATCCTGATGATGCTAAAGATCGTTTTTACTTAGGCTGGTATCTAGACAGAGCTCTGTGCACTGTCCCTGATTAGTAATTAAAAATAGGCTTTGAACTTCGATCCTAAACATAACTGTTTAAACTCTACACAAAATGATTTTGTGCTAGGAAAAAATGGCACATCTCTAAAGCAAAGTAATGGGAGATTTGATTCTACTTAGAACAAAGTAACAGTTTACAAGAGGAGAAAAATATAGTTGGGCATTCTTACCGTTAGTATAGTATAATTGTCAAGCACAAGTTTGATTTAATAAATCTTGATTTGCTATTTTTCATGAACCTTGGGTACAATTTGTTGTCACAAAGATGCATCCTATATAAAAAAAAATAGGGTAATTATTCACCTGATTCAAAAGGCATTTATTAACTTTAAAAAGAACAGAATAGTAACAGATAGCATCTTTAATTTTGC
>NW_015394050.1:0-5224 GCF_001527695.2 Protobothrops mucrosquamatus
ATCTCTTCCTGGAACACCCGAAAGAAAATGAAATTTGATTTCTTGCAACAGAAGCCACGGAGACCCGGGAATCTGCAGCGATCCTAAGATCCCAGCGGATCGCCAGGCACGATTTCCTTGTTATAGCCGGGCGGCAATACAGGAAATTTGGGGAAAATGAACCTTTTACGTCTTACCTCCGGTTTCTTTCCTCTTGATGGCAGGTCCGCCTTCCCCACGTTGCTTTATTTCTAAAAGTTCAGCGCCAGTAGCAGTACACGGGGAAACCACGCGTGCAACAAAAGTATCTTGGAAGGAAAACCCAGCCGCAAAGAAAGGGTTAAATCGCATCAAGTCCTCCCCCCCTCCCTTAAAACTCTAAGGAGGTTTTCTAGAGATAGACAAAAGACCTTCGTGTACCGTACAGCATACACCAGCGGCTTTCACTTGACAGCCGCCAGGTAAGGATTAGAAAGTGTGAGGGGTTTTTCTGAGCTTGGTTAATTTCTAGCAGACGTTTCATTACAGAATTGAATTTTTTATTGGCCAAGTGTGATTGGACACACGAGGAATTTGCCTCCGGTGTATAAGCTCTCAGTGCACATAACAAGCAATATGTGACAAATCACGATCACAGTCATGGTAAAAATGCATTCATCGCAAATCATAAGGTGCAACACTTTGTGATAGTCACAAGATACTAAATAAGCAATCCACGTAAATCATACTAAGATACTAAATAAAACAATATCAATCATAAGATATAAGCAACAAAGCTCTAGTCGTGATTTGATTAGGAGATAGGCAATAGGAAACATGAGGAGAAGAATAGTAATACAGCCTTACTAGGTAGTTTGACAGTATTGTGGGAATTAGTTGTTTAGCAGAGTGATGGCATGGGGGGGGGGAAACTGTTCAAACTAGGAAACATCATGAGCGTTAGTAAGTAGTGGGGTTTCCTCTCAATTTATATTCTAGTGACTAGTGTGGAATATACATTGACAGCAAATGCCACCCCTTTCTAGAACTGATGATGTTACCTAGTTGGGTAACGAAATGTCTTCAAGAAAACAACCAAGCTCAGAAAACACCAAGGACCCCTCATTTCAGAATCAGAATAGAGCTGGAAGGGACCTCGGAGGTCTTCTAGTCCAGCCCCCTGCTCAAGCAGGAGGACCTATATCCTATACCAGGGGTAGGCAACCTCGACTCTTTTATGACTCGTGGACTTCAACTCCCAGAATTCCTGAGTCAGCTATGCTGACTCAGGAATTCTGGGAGTTGAAGTCCACGAGTCATAAAAGAGCCGAGGTTGCCTACCCCTGTCCTATACCATCTCAGACAAGTGATTGTCTAGGCCAGGGGTAGGCAACCTTGGCTCTTTTATGACTCGTGGACTTCAACTCCCAGAATTCCTGAGCCAGCATGGCTCAGCTTGGAACCCTCTCCCTTTCCCCTCAGCATGGCTGGCTCAGGAATTCTGGGAGTTGAAGTCCACGAGTCATAAAAGAGCCAAGGTTGCCTACCCCTGTCCTATACCATCTCAGACAAGTGATTGTCTAGGCCAGGGGTAGGCAACCTTGGCTCTTTTATGACTCGTGGACTTCAATTCCCAGAATTCCTCAGCCAGCATGGCTCAGCTTAGAAACCTCTCCATTTCTCCCTTTCCCCTCAGCATGGCTGGCTCAGGAATTCTGGGAGCTGAAGTCCACGAGTCATAAAAGAGCCAAGGTTGCCTACCCCTGGTCTAGCCTCTTCTTAAAAATCTCCAGTCATGGAGCGCCCATGATTTCTTGGGGCAAGCTGTTCCACTGGTTAATTGTCCTCACTGTCAGGAAGTTTCTCTTTAATTCCAGGTTGCTTCTCTCTTTGGTCAGTTTCCAACCCTTGTTCCTTGTCCTGCCTTCTGGTGCTTTGGAAAATAAATTTCAACCCTGGCCTACAGATATTCTCCTTTATTGGTTATTGCACATTGAATAATCAATATCGATTATTGATAAGAAGGTGCAAATTCCAACCTCAGTATTTTTTCTAAAAAAAAACAACCCCGACTTATTAAATATCTGCATGTAACTTTTTTTTTTTTTTTTTAGAAAGGAGACCACATTACGTTTTAGATTAGAACCTTTTACTTCGCCGCGATCCCCCTCTTTAGTTGTTCGATTGGGAACCGAAAGTGTTGAGGCTTCAAGGGTTTGCAGACAATTTTCCGGGAGCGGTTAGAGAGGCAACGCCTGACGTCACCCGGCCATTAAACCCCGCCTCCTCCCTCGGCACGTGTGAGGGCGCTTTCTGGCCTAGTCTTCTCTTAACCTCTTCTTTGCCGAGCCGAACCGAGCCGTTTCTCGATCTCTTCCTCTGCCGCGGCGTTTCCTTTCGCTTTAAGAGGAAGCCCCGCCTCTTGCCCGCCTCAGCCTCTGTCACGTGACCATTTCCACTCCACGTGTTTCTCTCTCTCTCTCTCTCTCTCTCTCTCTCTCTCTCTCCATTCAGGGATTCCTGCGGATTTTGCAGACGCTTTGGAGTGCGTGGAGGAAAACCTCGCGGTCCGGCGTGGTGAGAGCCGACGTGGCTTAACATAAAATCATTATTTTAATAAGGCTTTTCCTAATTGCATTTCATCTACAAACGAGCAAGGGTCGGTGTCCGGCCTTCCCTCTTTGCATTTTTTTAAACTCCCCCCCCCGTGCTTTTAAATATATATATATATATTTTATTGGATTTTATAGGGATGGGGAGGGAATGAAATAGGGGTATAACATAGGGTACAATGTTATTTGGGCCGACAGGGTGCACCAAACTCAAGATAAATATAGATAGGTAGGTAGGTAGGTAGGGTGCACCAAACTCAAGATAGATATAGATAGGTAGGTAGGTAGGTAGGTAGGTAGATAGGTAGATAGATAGATAGATAGATAGATAATTGGTTATATATATTATTGGATTTTATAGGAATGGGGAGGGAATGAAATAGGTAGAGGTACAACATAGGGTAAAGAACAAGGATTAAACCAAAGGTAGGGATAGGTACAATAGTGGGGTTACCCCCACCAATAAATCGACACTTTAGGAAGCAGACTACCGTCCGGGTGTACATGTTAAATGTCCTTAATTCCAGGTTGATTCACTCCTTGTTTAGTTTCTATCAATTGTTTCTTGCCCTGCCCTCTGGTGCTTTGGAAAATAAATTGACCCCCTCTTCTTTGTGGCAGCCCCTCAAATACTGGAATACTGCTATCACGTCACCCCTAGTTCTTCTTTTCTCTAGACTGGCCATAGCCAGTTCCTGTAACCGTTCTTCATGTGTTTTAGTCTCCAGGCTAGTTGCTCTTCTCTGCACTTTTCCCAAAGTCTCAACATCTTTTTTGTAATCTGATGACCAAAGCTGGATACAATATTTCAGGTGACAGAAATTCTGGTCCCAATTGTGGTTGTAAGCCGAGGTCTGCTGGTACTCTCAAAATTAAAAAGGTCCCCATCAGTACAAAATGTGCTTTTTTTCGGCATGCTTCTAGCACTGCAGAATAAAGCAGCATTAATTATATTTTTAGTAGCTGCATGACATTGTTGGCTTGTGTTCAGCTGAGATATGTTGACCCTGTTTGGAAAGTAAAGCTCTCTCTCTCTCATCCACTGTTTCTCCTGCAAAGGAGAGGGTGTTTGGGAGACAACCTTCATCATGTCATTTGCTTTGAGGAAAGTGATATTCATGCAATTTTTGGCATCTTAACTATCTAAATCATTTGTCCTTTGTTCTCATCAAGGACTTTGGAGGCTTGCTGTTGGCCAAAAGATATGTCAGCCAATTAAATGGCTGTAGCCTTCCAAGAAGGAGAGTGCAAAAGTTGGCTTGAAACTCAATATTAAGAAAACCAAAATCATGGCATCCGGCCCTCTCAATTCCTGGCAAATAGATGGGGAAGAAATGGAGGTAGTGACAGATTTTATTTTCCTGGGCTCCAAGATCATCACCTCAGATGGGGACTGCAGCCAAGAAATTAAAAGACGCTTGCTCCTGGGGAGGAAAGCTATGGCAAATCTAGACAGCATACTAAAAAGCAGAGACATCACCCTGCCAACAAAAAGTGCATATAGTCAAGGCCATGGTTTTCCCAGTTGCAATGTATGGATGTGACCATAAGAAAGGCTGAGCGACAAAGAATTGAGGCCTTTGAACTATGGTGCTGGAGAAGACTCCCGCGAGTCCCTTGGACTGCAAGGCGTTCAAACCAGTCAGTCCTAGAAGAGATCAACCCCGACTGCTCTTTAGAAGGCCAGATCCTGAAGTTGAAACTCAAATACTTTGGCCACCTAATGAGAAGGAAGGGCTCACTGGAGAAGGGCCTAATGCTGGGAAAGATTGAGGGCAATAGAAGAAGGGGACGACAGAGAATGAGGGGGCTGGATGGAGTCACTGAAGCAGTAGGCGTGAACTTAAATGGACTCCAGAAGATGGTAGAGGACAGGAAGACCTGGAGGAACGTTGTCCATGGGGTCGCGATGGGTCGGACACGACTTCGCAATTAACAACAACAACAACAAGCCTTCCAAGATCCAATTTATTCTCCTAAGAACAGAAGTTTTAATTTGGAACGGATTCTTTGCAAATGGGCAGAATTGATGACCAGCGAGTCATTTTTGTGGGGTCAGGAAGGTGGGTTGCTGATGGAAGAGAGGAACAGTGGACGCATTTGGAGGAGGAAGGTGTCGGCTCTCAGGATATTCTGAGGGAAAATAAAGCCTGTTTGGGTGTAAACGGGGATAGAATGCACTACAGGTCGCCCTCAACTTACAACAGTTCATTTAATGACCATTCAAAGTTACAATGGCACTGAAAAAAGTGACTTAAGATTGTTTTTCAAACTTACATCCGTTGCAGCATCCCCACAGTCATGTGATCAAAGTTCAGCTACTTGGCAACTGACTCATATTTATGACAGTTGCAGCGTCCTGGGGTCGTGTGATCCCCTTTTGGGACCTCCTGACAGGCGAAGTCGATGGGGAAGCCAGATTCACTTAACCACCGTGTTATTAATTTAACAACAGTTTTCAATATAAAATTTTATTGTTTTTATCATAAACAAAAAAATACATCACAAGTATTACACAATGATTTATCCCATCCCCCTACCCCCCAGACTTCCCAAACCAAACCTAGGCTAACATTCAACTACAAGTAAACAAGTATTAATATCTCTAACTCCAAACTCTAAACTTAAACAATCCATCTCCTCCGTGTATACCC
>NW_015394050.1:7435-12783 GCF_001527695.2 Protobothrops mucrosquamatus
TCTACATCATTCGCGTCAAGGGTGCCTGTGGGGGCCTGGGCAGGATTGGGACAGATCTGAGGGTCTCTGGCAGAAGGGGGTGGGACCAGGGCAAGTGCCAAGGCATGGTCCACTGGAGAAGCCTCACTGTTCCTCTCAGGCCATGGGGGGGGGGGGCTGGATGGTGGTGCAGGCTGCCCAGAGCCCTGGGCAGCAGAGGTCAAATGCCCAGCCTGGCCCTCGAGCACCCGTGGCACCAAGCCCAGCCCCACTTCCCCAGGAGAGCGCCCAGCTGCACTTACCTCCTCCTCAAGGCTGCTGCTGCTGTGCTTGCTCTCCTTAGCCAGGTTGTTCATGATGGGTACCAGGGCAAAGTCAGAGGGAGACTGAATGCGTTTCAGCATAGATGGCCACCACAAAATTGTACATTGGCTCCCGGCCGGCCGGCCTGGGCCAGGGCCAAAGCAGTGGGGGCCGTTCCCTCGCTGTTTCCAGGATGGCTTCGTGGGCCACATGAAACCACTTCACGGGCCGCATCCGGCCCCCAGGCCTTGTGTTTGACATGTCTGCCTTATTTTATGCTGCCCTGCATTGTAGCATGTTGTCTTTTTGACCTGGGGTCCTTCTTGGTGACCTGTTTGTTAAATAATGGCATGTATACTTCAGCACTCTTCCCCTGACCCACATTGAGGTTTGTCACATTTGGCTGCAACGAAATTAGAGCTTTTGATCTCTGCAATGAACCACCAGCTGGCTTCTTCTGTCTTTCTGTTCAGAGTAGAGAAAGGGAGCGAAATAAATGTAAGGAATCTCTGGTGAATCAAGGAAGTTGTGACATTTCATAGGGATGGGGCTTATATCAGTTAAACCTGTTCAGGAGTCAAATCCAGCAGCTCACCGTAGAGCAGTTTGTCTCATCTGGGCCACTTTAAGATGTGTGGACTTCAAGTCCCAGAATTCCCCAGCCAGCATGCAGACAGAGGAATTCTGGGAGTTGAAGTCCACATCTTAAAGCAACTGAGGGCCACAAAGAAGAGGGAGTCAAGCTATCCTCCAACGCACCTGAAGGCAGGACAAGAAGCAACGGATGGAAACTAATCAAGGAGAGAAGCAACCTAGAACTAAGGAGAAACTTCCTGACAGTGAGAACAATTAACCAGTGGAACAACCTGCCTCCAGAAGCGGTGAATGCTCCAAAACTGGAAGTTTTTAAGAAGAGACTGGACAGCCATTTGTCCGAAGGTATAGGGTTTCCTGCCTGAGGAAGGGGTTGGACTAGATGACCTCCAAGGTCCCTTCCAACTACTACTACTACTACTACTACTACTACTACTACTACTTCTTCTTCTTCTTCTTCTTCTTCTTATTATTATTATTATTATTATTATTATTATTATTATTATTATTATTATTATTATTATTATTATTATTATTATTATTATGTAAGAATAAGAATGAGTAGTCCCCGACTTACAACAGTTCATTTAGTGACAGTTCAAAGTTACAACGGTACTGAAAAAAGTGACTTATGACCCTTTTTTCACAATTAACGATGGTTTCAGCATCCCGACAGTCACATGATCAAAATTCAGAGGCTTGGGCACTGGCTCCTATTTATGATGGTTGCAGTGTCCCGGAGTCATGTGATCCCCTTTTGCGACTGTTTAACAAGCAAAGTTGATGGGAAAGCCAGATTCATTTAAAAACCGGGTTACTAACTTAACTGCAGTGGTTCACTTAAGAACTGTGGCAAGAAAAGTTGTAAAACAGAGCAGAACTCACTTAACAACTGTCTCGCTTAGCAATATAAATTTTGGGCTCCGTTGTGATCATAAATGGAGGACTACCTGTAAAATCTCCTCTTTTTTTAGATGTGACCACTGCCCTTTCTCAATTTTGGTTAGAACATGACTCTCGTTCTACAAATGAACTCATGCAAGTCTGTAGAAAAGGAGCCAAATTTTAAAATCAGTCTTACCTGATTACAGGTAGTCCTGGAGTGACGAGCACAAAATTTGAGCCCATATTTTCTGTTGCTAAGTGAGGCATTTGTTGAGTGAGCTTTTTCCCATTTCACGACCTTTCTTGCCACAGTAGAATAATAATAATAAATAATAAATAATAAATAATAATTAATAAATAATAATTAATAATAATAATAATAATAATAATAATAATAATAATAATAATAATAATAATAATAATAATAATAATAATAATAATAATATTGGAAGGGACCTTGGAGGTCATCGAGTCCAACCCCCTGCTCAGGCAGGAAACCCTATACCATTTTGGATAAATGGCTGTCCAGTTTCTTCTTAAAAACTTCCAGTGCTGGAGCATTCACCGCTTCTGGAGGCAGGTTGTTCCACTGGTTAATTGTTCTAACTGTCAGGAAATTTCTCCTTAGTTCTAGGTTGCTTCTCTCCTTGATTAGTTCCCATCCGTTGCTCCTTGTCCTGCCTTCAGGCGCCTTGGAGAATAGCTTGACTCCCTCTTCTTTGTGGCAGCCCCTGAGATACTGGAACACTGCTATCATGTCCCCCCTCGTCCTTCTCTTCGTTAAACTAGACATACCCAATTCCAGCAACCGTTCCTTATATGAATCACTGCAGTTGTTAAGTTAGTCACACGGTTGTTAAGTGAATCTGGTCTCCCCCATTGACTTTGCTCGTCAGAAGGTGGCAAAAGGTGATCGCACATGATCCAGGGACTCTGCAGCCATCGAAAAATAGGAGCCAGTGCCCAAGCTTCTGAATTTTGAGCATGTGACGGTCAGGATGCTGAAACCATCGTTAATTGTGAAAAAAAGGTCATAAGTCACTTTTTTCAGTGCCGTTGCAACTTTGAACAATCTGTTGTAAGTCAGGGACTATCTGTTTCCAGTGGAGTCCGATTTTCATCAAACAAACGCGTGTTTCCCCCCCCCCCTCTTCATGTTGTGTCTTGTTTCTCTTTCCTTCAGAACCAGAGTCTAAAAGGGCCAAAAAAGGTGGAGCAAAAGCAGAGAAAGAGGCCGAGGGTCCAATCTTGTACCAAGATCCTCCTGATAAGCTCACTTCATCCAGTGGCAAAAAATATACCTTGAAGGTCACTTCCTGGAACGTAGATGGCATCCGAGCCTGGGTCAAGAAGAAGGGCCTGGAGGTAACCCAGACGACGACTCCAGCCTTTTCTTTTCCTATAGTGGTCCTACAATGACCAGTAACTGGTTCCTTCTACGTTGGGTGTGCCTGCAGTGGTTTTCCTCTGTTCTCACCCAAAAGTTGAGCAGAGAATGTTATAGAGAGGCTTTATCTAGGCATCACATATCAGATAAGATAGACGTTATTGTCATTTTTTTTCTGTGTACACAATAGCACACGTTAAAATGAAATTCCGATGCCCGCTCTCAAAGGAAAAGAGGGGAAAAAAAACCACCCACCAAACAATGTCCCCATCTGAATGACACCATCCCTAGCAGAATAAATTAGGAGGGGGAATTGTAAACGTTGTCCAGCTGAGTTCAACTCCATGTAATTGTATAGCTAGTACTCATTTAATAACGCTAACTGGGACTGAAAACACTGTTCAGCGCCATGATCGTAAGTCGAAAAAAAACCCACATGCCCACACTGTTTAATCATTCTGATTGCCATTGTTAAGTGAGGATCTCACATGACTGTGATTTCTGACTTCCTGCCAGCTTCCCCATTGATTTTGCTTGCAGGAATGTCACCAATTGTGATCATCGTGGGACACCACAATGGCTGGAACTTCAAGGACTGGTTGCTAGTATCACTCTTTCAGTACCATTATAAGTTCAGATTACCACTGAACAAATAGTCATTAAACGAGGACCACCTATATTGGCAACAATGCTGTATGGAAGCTGTATGGCAGGGTTCTGCCTAAGGCAGGGGTGTCAAACTGCTGGCCTGCAGGCCAGATGTGTCATCCAGAAGCCGTGCCCACCCCATTGCCGGCAATGGCAAAACCGTCCCGAGTTTGACACATCTGGCCTAAGGCCATCTAATTCTATTATTTAATTAAATAATAAACAGGTAGTCCTTGACTTAACAACAGTTCGTTTAGTGCCCATTCAAAGTTACAATGGCACTGAAAAAAGTGATGGCCATTTTTCACACTTACGGCCATTGTGGCATCCACATGGTCACGCAATCCCAGGATCCTGGGAGCTGAATTTCACACATCTGGAGGGGACTCGTGCTGGGGAAGGCTGTTTGTTGCAATTCATTGTGGATCTTGAATGAAAACAGTATCTGCATTGTTGCAAGGCCATTAAAAAACAATTAGAAAAAAAACTGTGGCATTGTAAGCGGTGGAGAAGAGAACAGGCAGTCCCCATGGAGCTACCAGCAGCCAGTTTGGTTGAAGTATCAAGGCAGGGTTGTTTTTATATCCTCTTCCCTTCAAATAAGGAAGAGAATGCATCTCTTTTAGAGTAAGGTCCATAGTTAATGTTTCCTCACTAGAAAACCCAGGAGAATGTGATATTTTTACCCATCTAATATCTTGTCTCTAGACTAGAAAGTCCTTAGGCTTGGCAGAGGAATTTTAGTCTTCCCGAGTCAACCAAAGGTTGGGAAGAATGTTCGTAAAAGGATTTCAGACTGTCAGAATGGATAATCCTCTGAAAACACAATGGGTTCTCCCATCCCCTTTCTCTTCTGACACGGCTTCACTTTCGTGGCTTTGGTTTAATTGTAAGTTTGTTTTGAAGGCACTGGCAAAAAAAAAAAAGGGTCATAACAATTGCAGTGTTACTCACTTCTTTGTAAAGGAGGCCAGTTTAAAAATTATTACTCAGTATCACTCTGCCAATGGGATAGTAAGAAGTGTAAAGTGAGGATTTTGGTGACTGTATTAGCTCACTCCATTATGTTCCGTCCAGGTAGTAACATTGGTTAGCACAGGGGTAGTCAACCTTGGCTCTTTTATGACTCGTGGACTTCAATTCCCAGAATTCCTGAGCCAGCTTAGCTGGCTCAGGAATTCTGGGAGTTGAAGTCCACGAGTCATAAAAGAGCCAAGGCTGACTACCCCTGGGTTAGCAGGTCAAACTTTACCCTTTGTGAGATTCTGTTAACCCCTTTTAATCTGCAAATCCCATTTTTACTAAGAGGTAACAGCTGTCAACAGACGTCAAAATTTATTTATTTATTAATTTAATTTTATTTTATTCCCTGTAGTGGGTAAACAAAGAGGACCCGGATGTGCTCTGCTTACAAGAAACTAAGTGTGCAGAAAAACAGCTGCCTGCTGACATTCGGGATCTGGCCGAATACCCCCATAAATTTTGGGCCTGTTCTAATGACAAGGAAGGTTACAGCGGTGTGGCCCTGCTCTCCAAGAACAAACCTCTGGAC
>NW_015394051.1:0-9022 GCF_001527695.2 Protobothrops mucrosquamatus
CAGAAGGCGGTCTCGGAGGTATCCAGGTCCTATGCCATGGAGCGCTTTAAAGGTGGTAACTAACACCTTAAAGCGTACCCGGAAGGCCACTGGCAACCAGTGCAGCTCGCGCAGCAGCGGCGTTACATGGGAGCGACGCGTCGCTCCCAACACCGCCCGCGCGGCCGCATTCTGGACCAGCTGAAGCCTCCGGATGCTCTTCATGGGGAGCCCCATGTATAGAGCATTAAAGTAGTCCAGGCGGGAGGTGACGAGGGTATGAGTGACCGTGCGCAAAGCGTCCCGGTCCAGAAAAGGGCGCAACTGGTAAATCAGGCGAACCTGATAAAACGCCCCCCTGGTCACGGCCGACAAATGATCTTCCAGTGTCAGCCGTGGATCCAGGAGGACACCTGATGCAACAGGTATTATTAATAATTGGAAAAGAGGAGGTTGCTTTACCATATGTTTCATTTATGGCAGGTAGCTTTTTTGCAGATGGTAGCAAACTTGTTCCAGTTAGGCTCAGTGGGTAAGGCTGTATGGCACAGTGAGTTCAAAGCAAGTGCATGGGATTGAGAATTTTGTATTGTATCTTTGTATTTTGAAGCAATTTTACCACAAAGCTTATGTTCATTTATTATGTTTTTGCTCTTAATCTGAAACATAGTAGGTGGAAAATTGTGTGTCCATGATTTGGCCACATGTTTTTGATGGTATAGTGTATAGAGGCTTGAGAACCAAAAAGAGAGACAAATGGAAACATCTAAACCAAGGCTGCCCAGCCATTGTGCTGAATGTTTTTGTCATCACATGATACATAAAATCTTTTGAATCTGATATGCAAGGATTAACTTGATACATTCTTAATGTAAAATATTTAATAGTTTCTTCCCAGATAATGAAATAATTCATCAATATTTTGCCTAGCAATTATGATTGTAGCATTTCTAGGTATTAAAAAATGCATAATCTCACATGTAATTGACTGTGGATATATGTGATCTATAAATAGATGAAATAAATAAACATATTTGTTAAATGTTTTTTTCTTTTTGGTTTTGGAATGAAAATGCAAATAAACATGGAAGTAACTTCCAGGAAATAGTTATTATTTTTTGGTATCTTTAGCAATGACACCAAAGTTCTACAAATTGTTAAGTCTTTGGCTACTCAGTTTTAGAAAGTGGGCTGAACATGGGTGGATTAATGATTAACTGTGGTTTGAATTAGCTTGTTACATCTCCTGATTATTTTTCTTAATAAGACTTTACTCACATTGCTCACCAAAGCTATATAAATATGTGAATTGATTTTGTTTCTCCTTAGGCCTCATACAAATCTTCATTTCTCTGAATGCTGAGATCAAAAACATTTGCCTGAATAAGATGACAATTGAAAACATAGCACATTTATAGCAAACCCAGACAGTAGCATTCTGTTTTTGCAGGTATAATTGGGCCCTTGTGTACCAGAGACTGGGGGATATGATTTCTAGGAAGTCTGTTTATCTGATGTCTCTGGATTAGCAGCAGCCCTAACTACTGTCAGTATGAGAAAGAAGGCTGCTACTGATTTTAAAACAAAAACTTGAGGTCTGCTTACTTCATCTCTTTGTTCCCTCCCTCCCCCCCCCCACACCTCTACATATATCACAAATGAAGACTACCAAAAAGCTCCTGAATCTTTCTCTCCAGTGTGAACAAAGCAGAGGCAAATGGGAATGAAGATCAAAAACTCATAAATAAAATTGAGATTACAAGTTTGGTCATTGGGGAAAATGAAGTTAAAGAATTCTTAATTATCAAAAACCCACTAACCCTTTTGAGCCCTGTTGGTGCTATGATTAAAATGCAGTATTGTAGGCAAAACTCTGCCCACAGCCTGGGATTCGATCTTGATGGGGCTCAGGGTTGACTCAGCCTTCCATCCTTTTGAAGGGTATAGTATGCATAGAAGCAACATGAGTAGATAATAGAAGACATTGTAATATGATTAAAAAAAACCCCATGATACTCTTCAAATGTTAATCTGACTCAGATTTTGGGTAACTGTATTTTTTTTTCCCCCGGAATGATTCTGTATTGCATTTTTCAGGATTTTTCTCCACTCAGTGGAGCACTGTTGTTTTGCTATCTGTTTATTTAAATTGCTTTTCATATATCCCAGAATAAAGCTCGCAAAGTCTGTGAGTCAACCATAGTGCATATCGATGGAAAGAAAGAATTGTAATGCTGCCAAGTTAGAAGCCGAGGTCATTGGGGCACAGATTTAATCACACGGAAAGCATTATGAGGCCCCAGTGTGGGGAAAGGAGAAGGCGATTGACACAAGGGCTAAGGAATGTGAATATTAAACTGTGACATTTGTAAAGTTCTGTGTTTGCAGTCACTGAAGGTGGTGTCTCAGCTTCTTTATAGTGTTCTCATCTTTGATTCAATGGTGAACTCAGTTGTCTCAACATGGAACTAAGGACATAAAACTATGGAAAAAGATTTGGAGGGCCCTGTAGGGTTCATTTGTCATTGACATTTCCCATTGCTCATTCTCCCATTGCCATCTTCTAGTTTGTATTATATGGCAAACATTTTGCCAAAAAGCCACTGAGGCTTTCAGCAACAACTGAGATGTCAGTACTTATGGCCCTATCCAGATGTTAATCCACTCTTCTAACCTATAAAATCGTCCCCACAGGTTCCATTGTATAGTACAAGTTTTTCATTCCTTGGCCTGATGTTCATTTCTTTGCTTATTGTATGTATTGTAAGCATTCTGGGTCTTCGGCATGAAACACTTTTGTTAATGACACACTGCTAGCAATAATGAAAAAGACAAGATCTTATATGATCAAAATGTTTCTGAAAGTCTTAATGCTTGTCTTCTTTTTTGTTTTTTACAGCTGCCTGTCCTGTGTGAATGGATCCTTCCCTTGCCACTGGTGTAAATATCGTCACATTTGTACTCACAATGCAGCAGATTGTTCCTTCCTTGAAGGCCGTGTAAACATGTCTGAGGTATATACTCCAGTCTGCCTTTTTTTGCTCAGTGTTACAGCTCATCTATTTTCTCCTCCTCCTGTCTCTTTTTTCATTTCTTAGATGATACAGCCCAAAGCCCCATTTCATTTAAAGAAGGATCAAATCCCGGGTTCAAAAACAATAGTAATCATTTGATTCAATATTGGGTAATCCATATCTACTTGGGCATCAGAATAAGAAAAGACTGAGGAGAATTGAAGAAAGGAAAATTTAAAAAGTCAGGCCGTGCAAGGAAAGGTTGAAAGGCATTGCAGTGTGTTGCTGTGCAATAGAGATTTTTTTTTTTAAAAAAAAAAGATAGGATGTGAAAGTACATTTATTGGGTTGTACAAAATGGATGAAATGTGGGCAAACCTAGGAGTATGCATAGTATTAGGTGCCTCTAGGTGTGCTCATGTTATTTATACCCCTGTTATGCAAGCTGCACAGACTTCTAATTTAATTTCAGGTACAATATAAAGTTCTGGGTCATTGTCTTTAAAGCTCTGCATGGCATAGGAGCAGGCTATTTGCAGGATTGCCTTGGACATATCTGTCCATCCCACTAGATTGGGTAGAAAGGGCATGCTCCAGGTCCTTCTCTGAAACATTACCATCTAATGGAACCTTGGAAGTGGGCTTTATCTGTGGATGCCCCTCCTTTATAGAATACATCCCCCCCCAGCAATCCAGAAGGCCCCCACCCTCTTAGTGTTCCCGAAAGCCATTAAAACCTTGCTGTTTACACTCAGGTCCTGGGGTAGAGTGTTAAAGCCTGTGCAGGATTGTTGGGGTACCCTGGAAAATTGATTGAGGTACCGGGTTTTTAGTTTTTTTTTATGGCTTTTATGGTGTTTGTAGTTTTATTGTTGTTAGCTACCCAGAGTTGTTTTAAGGTGGGTGGCCATAAACATACAAATCTTTTAAAATAAAATATAAAATTAAAATATAAAATGGTATAGAAAGGGAACTAGTTTGTTTGTTTTTGTAATTCTTCATAAATGTTTGCAGACATCCTCACTGTACATGTTGTATGTAAAAATAAATTGTATTGTTTTCATGGCATTTAGTATGAAGTAAGTAAGTTATGGGGAAGGGCATTCCAAAGCTTCTCGAAAGTTGATCCAGAGATTTAAGCAGACATGACACTTGCTAGATAAAGACTGGTCTTGTTTATCAGGCATATGGTGGGATGCTCTGTTTAACAATGAAACAGTCTTTTTCAAGAACGAGAGGATATAACTTCTTTATCCTTTTGTAGTTTCCTCTTAGAGTCCCTGTGCAAACCATTAAGAAAGAAGCCCACAGGCCAGCAAGTCTATTTCAGAAGAGGTCACGGTTATGTTCACTAGGACCCTTTCTTCCTTTTCTTCTCTCATCTTTATCAGACTGTCATTTTAGCCCTTAGGCATTTTATAAGCTCTTTTTCTTGCTCCATTATCTGAGAGGACTCTTCCAGCCAAAATAAATTATAATGGTGGACAGTTGTTGTTTTTTTTCAAATTACTTATAAACTGGCTTTCAGATGTATGTTTACATCCAAAGTCTTAAGGAAAATTGCAACATATAGCTTGAGTAAAACATCTGTTTCAAAAAAAATGTTCTGATTTTATATATCTGTTCCACCTTAGTTATTAACCTGAGTGATTAAAGCATTTGAACTGTCAAGGAGAATCAATAATTTTAAGTGACAGGGCGCATGCCCTGCAGAAATGAGTCAGCTTAAAGCAAATTCTATCTTCAAACCATAATTTGAATAATTTTGAGCTTTTGTAATTTGGCTTATTCCCCTAAGGCATGAGTAGAGTTTGGCTTTTGATCTGCAAGGGGACAAAAATGCTGAAATCTAATGATACGTTGGATAATAAACGTGAATAACAGAACTGTCTGGTGGCCCTATATCTTCATGGGTTTCTTCTTCATTATAAAGCAACTGACTTTTATATTTCTTGTTAACTCTTGCTACTCCATAACAGCTAATTTCTGTCTTGTGCTCATTTATTCTATTTATATATCAATTTTTTATGGCTGTCCATCTCACAAAAAGTGACTTTTATCCACTTCTGATTTGGATAAGTAGGAAGGTCTGTACATTTACCTGGGTTTATCAGTTCTGTATATTGCAACATCCCATGTTAGTTTGTTTGAAAAAAAATAGCCCTGTTTAAGAATAAGACTAATTACACACACTGGTAAAGCAAGGTGGAATCTGCAGAAACTCAAATAGCTGCTGACAAATATTCCTGGTGGAATACCAGTCTGGTTATGAAAAGTCAAATTCAATGCAATTCTATTAATATGGCATATATGGTATATATACCTTTCTTTAAAATGAAAGGTAAAATTAAAATATGGAAGTATATAACAGAATAACAGAACAACAGAGTTGGAAGGGACCTTGGAAGTCTTTTAGTCCAATCCCCTGCTCAGTCAGGAAACTCTATAACATTTCAGATAAATGGCTGTCCAATCTCTTCTTCAAAACCTCCAGTGTTAAATCACCCACAGCTTCTAAAGGAAAGCTGTTCCACTGGTTTATTGTACTCACTGTCACTCCTTAATTCTAGGTTGCTTCCCTCCTTGATTAGCTTCCATCCATTGCTTCTTGTCTTGCCTTCAGTTGCTTTGGAGAAGAGGTTGACTCCCTTTTCTTTGTGGCAGCCCCTTAGATATTGGAACACTGCTATCATGTCACCCTTAATCCTTCTTTTCATTAAACTAGACATACCCAATTCCTGCAACCGCTCTCCATGTGTTTTACCTTCCAGTCCCCTAATCATCTTTGTGCTCTTGTCTGCACTCTTTCTAGAGTCTCAACATCTTTTTTATATTGTGGCAACCAGAACTGGATGCAATATTCTAAGTGTGGCCTTACCAAGGCATTATAAAGTGGTACTAACACTTCACTTGATCTTGATTCTGTCACTCTGTTAATGCAGCCTAGAACTGTGTTGGCTTTTTTGGTAGCTGCAGCACACTGATGGCTCATATTTAAGTGATTGTCTGTAATGTCAAGGCTTGAAATGTTCTGTCTGGATAGCGTTCAGTAATGTTCAGCGTTATTTCATTTAGAGCAGCAGGTACAACTCATACAACAGAAAAGGCCACACTGATACATTAAAAATAATAGTGGGCTATCTAGGAGTAGCTGGTGTGCTGATTTTTGTTCAATAACTAACTGTGCAGCCTGGATAAAACTATGGTGGAATCTACAGCAAGTTTTTAAAAGAAGAATTTTTTTCTTGCCTCAGTTGTTTCTCCTAGGTATTACACATAATTTGGACGTAAAAGAAACGAATTTGATGTTGTATTGTTTAACTGCTGCCCGTTTGTTGATAGCTCAAAATTGGAAGAGTAAAGTCTTACCTACAATGGAGGACTGGAGATTGAAGGTTTCGCATCTTGCTGAAATGGCAAAAATTTCGGCTTATCTGAAGGATCACTCAAATGAACAATTTTTATCAATATGGAGAAGATGGATTGTTTATATTCAAAATAAGCATAGAATGGTGGAATATAGGTTAGGTTTTTAGATAAAAAAAATTTCTTTTTTTTTTTATATATATTTCACCTACTTATGTAGAATAATATTTTGTGGAGTTAGGGATATTAATACTAGTTTACTTTTAGTTGAATAGTATCCTGGGATTAGGTTTGGGAAGTCCGGGGGTGGGGGGTGGGGGGTAGGGTTTTTACACTGTGATGTATTTGTGATGTGCTTTTTTTATGATGAAAATAATAAAAATTTATATTTGAAAAAAAATAACTAACTGTGCAGCAACAGCAAAATCGGTGGGGATTGGAGACATCCGGGACACTCAGCAGCATGTCTTCCAGAGGGGAGGTGGTTAAGAAATACTAGTGTTGATGGTGATGGAACCTTCCTGGTGGTGTTAACCTTTAGCAACAAGGATTTGTTAAGTTTTCAAAAAATACTGCACAAGGCTGCTTGGTGGCTGCATGTGGGTCATATGATGTGCAGGCCTTCTCTAGATTTTAAGGTTAGAATGTAGGTAACCTACAAACAGATGTATAACATGGAACAAAAACTAGAAGGTGCAACTATGAATCACCAAAGGCTTAATGTCAGTAATCTCCAGCTCTGATGGAAAAGTCTCTGAGGCTGCCTTCATTGCTAGTTCTGTAGACAACTATGTGGTATCTCATAGAAACAAGATAAATTGGACTGTTTGGGGCCATTATTGTAGTTTTATTGTCTTTTAGTTAGTTTGTTTGTTTTATGAGCTGGACAGCATGTGCGATTTTCAGATACTTATCTGCCTATTTGTTTATGAAAAAATTCACCATAAGAACATAGAGCAAATTAAGAACACATCCCTATAGCTAATTGTGTGCTGATTAATAGCTATGTATATTGTAAGTAATATTTGGAAGGTACTGAAATACCAGTTTAACTTGTGAAAATTGTTTTGTTTTGTAGTCAGGTTTATTTGACCATAGAATTTTCCTATGTCTCCTCAAAGTATAAACTGTATACCATAAACTATATTATGTATAAACTGTAAACAATGGTATGATGTGTTAAAAGGAATTTTGATATTCAGTCCTATCAACATTTATGTAAGCACAAGCAATAGAACACAGTCAGACTAGAGTCTTGGACTTTAAGAGGGCTAATTTCAATAAACATAGAGAGAACTTAGGAAGGATTCCATGGATGAGAATCTTCAAGGGGAAAACAACTCAAGAAGCTTGGGAAATTTTGAAAAGTGAGATTATAAAAGCCCAGTCTATCACAATAACAAAGAAGAAGAAAAATAACAGCTCTCAAAAGAAACCAGCATGGCTGTATAAAGAACTCTCTGATAAATTGAAAGACAAAAAGGACAAGTATAAAAAGTGGAAAGAGGGGCACATAACTAAGTCAGAATATCAGCAAATAGCCCAAGCCTGCAAAGATGAAGTGAGGAAAACTAAGGCTCAAAATGAACTAAGGCTTGCGACCAAAGTCAAAAATAACAAAAAAAAGCTTCTTTCAATATGTAAAAAACAAGAAAAAAGTTAAGGAAATGATTGATCCATTAGTGGAAGAAAGTGGCAAAAAGTTGACAAGCAACAGGGAGAAAGCAGAACTATTTAACTCGTTTTTTGCATCCGTCTTTACACAAAGGGAAAAAACAGTCCAACCTATCAAAAACAGTACCGCGAAAAACAGATTAGAAACACAAGTTAAGATAGGCAAGAAAATGGTAAGTGAGCACCTGTCCACCCTAGACAACTTTAAATCACCAGGACCAGATGGATTACACCCCAAGGTTCTGAAGGAACTGGCAGATGTGGTCTCAGAACCACTGAACTATATCCTTCAAAGATCCTGGAGCACTGGGAAACTACCAGAGGACTGGAAAAGAGCTGATGTGGTTCCCATTTTCAAAAAAGAAAAAAAAAACGGATCCAGGAAACTACAGACCTATCAGCCTGACCTCAATACCTCGGAAGATTCTGGAAAAGATAATCAAGCAACGAATCAGTGAATACCTAGAGGCAAACAAAGTCATTACCAAAAACCAACATGGATTTGTCAAAAACACATCATGCCAGACAAATCTTATTGCATTCTTTGACCAAGTGACAAAATTAGTGGACCAGAGGAATGCTGTGGATATAATTTACTTGGACTTCAGTAAGGCATTTGATAAAGTAGACCACAACCTACTACTTGATAAGATAGAAAAATGCGGGTTAGACAGCATCATAACCAGATGGATTCGTAGCTGGCTGACCGGCCGTACTCAATATGTGGTCTTCAATGGAACTGCATCTACATGGAGGGAAGTTTGTAGTGGGGTGCCCCGGGGCTTTGTTATGGGCCCAGTGCTCTTCAATATCTTCATCATTGATTTGGATGAGAGGATAGATGGGAAACTCTCAAATTTGCAGATGACACCAAGCTGGCAGGAATAGCCAACACTCCAGAAGATAGGCTTAAGATAAAGAAGGATCTTGACAGATGTGATCTTGATTCTATCCCTCTGTTAATGCAGCCTAGCACAGTTTTGGTCACC
>NW_015394051.1:10858-12782 GCF_001527695.2 Protobothrops mucrosquamatus
TTAATTCTCCCCACCCCCACCCCCTTCCCCCAGTCTCACCCTTTATCATTTCTGGGAGCACCAGCCTCCAAGGAGGAACCACAACAGATTGGCAGTCATTCATCCAGCACCCAGCCACCAGCAATGTGATTGCTTTTGCAAGGGCTGGTTATGTGAAAGGGAGAGAGGGATTTATTTTATTTATTATGTGTCAAATTCTGTCAACAATTGCTAAAGGCAAAAGCTGCTGCTGGAGTTGGTGAGCCTGTTTTCTCCCAGAAGAATATGGATGATCAAGATGAAAGGACCATTGTCTTATATACAGAAATTGAGGAGAAGCTACATTAACCGCCTCCCCCTCCTCCCAGCTCTCCATCAACCTCTGTAAAAGCAGATGCTTTCTGAGGTATAAACTGCTAGGACAGAGAGCACACTGACTAAATTTACACTTTGCTCTAAGCTATGTTTTATGCAATCATTAAAATGGTGTCGTTCACACAAAACAAAAGGCCATAAACTAGCAGGCACAAACTGTGGTTCCTGTGGTCTTAAGTAAGTGCCTTCTCTAAATAAATAAATGAAAAATGCTCATTTCTATAAGCCCTCTCTTTATCTCTTTTGTCACTATTGTCTCTCTATCACTCTTATAGTAATGATATTGATACCGTGTAGGACAGACAGAAGACTAGCAGAGCGCATTCATATACATCAGATAAGCAGTCAGAAGATACGATGAAAACTCCTTAAATTCACAATACCTGGCAAAACTCAAATATAGTTTCAACTGGGAAACCAAGCTAAATCCAAAAATGTTAGGGAATTCCTAGAAGCTTGGGATTCAGACAAATCAACCATCAACAGACATATAGAGATAAGCCACATGTACCCACCATTCAAAAAATAAAGAAGGAAACAAAAAAAATCAGAACACATCCTTGCCAGCAGCCAACACCCAGATAAGCAAGGATTAATGTCAGAGAAACAGTTAAGCAGAAGACAATACTCTAATCTTATAAAAGTTTATTTAAACCCAAATCGGGCTTTGTAGATACTGGGGCCCAAAAGGGCGAGGCACTGTCTTATGTGGTTGCATAAATATACATGAGGGGCAGTAGTAACAAAACACACAAGTCCACAAATATAAAGTAACAATCTGAACTGGCGTATAAATATTCTTTAGTAGTAATTGCTAGCGGCAGCAGGTTTAGAAACTGTTGGTGGTAGTATCCCAGACTGGATCTCCAGTTTTGCAACCCTTCCCTTTCTTGTGTTATCACTCTGATCCAGCTCCCCACGTCTGGCTACTGTGTATAAACAGGCTTCCACCTTACTACACTCCCATGAACCTCGTATTTACCGAGTACTTTTCTGATAGAATCACAAACATTGTAGTGAAGAAAAGAGAACTTGCAGATTGCTGGATATTGTTTTGGGCTTCTTTGTAACTTTTTCATTCAGGCCAGAAACTTCTACTTTGGTTTACTCAAGTTGTGAAGATCAGACTTTGATAGTGAATATCCAGAATTCTGTTCTTTAAATAAGACAGGACCTTTCACACACATCGGATTAGAATCCCATTGATTACAACATCTGTCTCTAATTTCTCCTTCAAATCAACTCATAATCTTAGGGGTTAAATACTTTTGCCAGTAGTAGAATCCACATGAGACTCTGTTAGCATTCAGTAGCACAGATATACAATAATAATAATAATAATAATAATAATAATAATAATAATAATAATAATAATAATAATAATAATAATAATAATAATAATAATAATAATAATAATAATAATACAGTTGGAAGGGACCTTGGAGGTCATCGAGTCCAACCCCCTGCTCAGGCAGGAACCCTACACCATTTCAGACAAATGGCTGTCCAGTCTCTTCTTAAAAACTTCCAGTGTTGGAGCATTCACCGCTTCTGGAGGCAGGTTGTTCCA
>NW_015394052.1:0-3575 GCF_001527695.2 Protobothrops mucrosquamatus
AATAATAATAATAATAATAATAATAATAATAATAATAATAATAATAATAATAATAATAAAAAGTTGGAAGGGACCTTGGAGGTCATCTAGTCCAACCCCCTGCTCAGGCAGGAAACCCTATACCATTTCAGACAAATGGCTGTCCAGTCTCTTCTTAAAAACTTCCAGTGTTGGAGCATTCACCGCTTCTGGAGGCAGGGTGTTCCACTGGTTAATTATTCTAACTGTCAGGAAGTTTCTCCTTAGTTCTAGGTTGCTTCTCTCCTTGCTTAGTTTCTATCCATTGCTTCTTGTCGTGCCTTCAGGCGCTTTGGAAAATAGCTTGACTCCCTCTTCTTTGTGGCTGCCCCTGAGTGCAGATAGTCCTTGACTTTTGGTCACGGTTTTGGTTTGTTATAAAAAAAAAAAGTGTTGAGACTCTGGAAAGAGCGCAGAGAAGAGCAACAAAGATGATGAGGGGCCTGGAGGCTAAAACATACGAAGAACAGCTGCAGGAATAATAATAATAATAATAATAATAATAATAATAATAATAATAATAATAATAATAATAATAATAATAATAATAATAATAATAATAATAATAATAATAATAATAATAATAATAATAATAATAATAATAAAGTTGGAAGGGACCTTGGAGGTCATCGAGTTCAACCCCCTGCTCAGGCAGGAAACCCTATACCATTTCAGACAAATGGCTGTCCAGTCTCTTCTTAAAAACTTCCAGTGTTGGAGCATTCACCGCTTCTGGAGGCAGGTTGTTCCACTGGTTAATTGTTCTAACTGTCAGGAAGTTTCTCCTTAGTTCTAAGTTGCTTCTCTCCTTGATCAGTTTCCATCCGTTGAATGTCAGGATAATAATTTAAAGGCTAACCAGCTGATGTAATGGAATATAAGGTGAATGATGCAATGATAGGAATGACTCAGCAAGTGTCTGTGTCTCTTTAAGAGCCTGAGTATAAAAGGGATGGCTTTTGCTGCTGTGTTCCCTCTCATCCATTTCCTGCTGTAATTGCTGTACATTGGAGTTTGCTGTTACACCACGCGTATGTATCTTGTTTCTAGTGTATATTTGTAGATAGTGTGTAATATAAACCACCATTTAATTACAAACCACTGTTTACTGTATTTACTCCTGGGTTACCTCAGCACAATAAGACTGTGCATGCTCTGACAAGGAAACTATTCTCCAAAGCACCAGAAGGCAAGACAAGAAACAATGGATGGAAACTAATCAAGGAGAAAAGCAACCTAGAACCAAGGAGAAACTTCCTGACAGTGAGAGCAATTAACCAGTAGAACAGCTTGCCTTCAGAGGTTGTGGGCGCTCCATCACTGGAGGTTTTCAAGAAGAGACTGGATAGCCACTTGTCTGGAATGGTATAGCGTCTCCTGCTTGAATAGGGGGTTGGACTAGAAGACCTCCGAGGTCCCTTCCAACTCTGTTCTTCTGTTCTGTTCTATTACTTACAATGGGTTGCTTAGCAACCTTTCCAAGTTACAACTTATCTGAAAAAGGGAATTTATAATCTGGATCCGAAGTTCTGATGGTCGCCTCACTCACCTCCCCTGCAGTCACATGATCACACTTTGGATGCTTAGCAACATATACTGCGTTTATGGCTGTTTGCAGCATGCCGTGGTCATGTGACTGCATTTTACAACAGCTTTGCCAAAAAACAGCAGTTACTTCTGGTTTTCAGCAAAACCAGGCCCAAAGCAAACCAATGGTTTGCATAACAATTGCAGTGCTCACTTAACGATTACAGTATTCATTTTATGACTGCCACCATTAGCTTAACGACTGCCACCCAAAAGTCATAAAATCATTTTTGTGACCATTATGACTTACGACCATGAATGGGCAGGCTTCATTACAGTCGTAACTTGAGGACCATCTATATTCATCTGGGTCCCACATTCTCTGTAAATACTAGCCATTCCCTCTCTCTCTCTCCTTCAATAATAAGAGTAACATTCTTGTCAATAACTACAACTGCAACTGGCTTCCTTGAAGGAATCCAATAGTTAGGATCTCTTCCAGTTTGGATCAAGACATGATCATTCACGGAAGCAGTCTTTATGGTGAATGATCAGCCTCAAGAGATGAACAGCAATGGGACATCTTAGCATTCTTTCCGGATCCCAATGATATCTGATATTAGCAGCTCTGGGCTACTTGGCTGATAACGTCAATCAGAACCCAATACAATTCTGCATTGTATTGCATCAAACTGTACTAAATCTGAATGTTCCCATAGAAAGTATGCTGAGGAATTACAGTTCACCCTTGTGCCTGTTAACCTGCAAGACCATTCAGGACTTCCAAAGTTTTGTTTTTTTTTAACATCTTCATAAAGTTAACATCAGGACTTCTTCCCTATGGAAACATTTCTCCCATCCCTCTTTTTAAATGGATGCCTCAACTCTCACCCAGGTGCAGGGGGATAGCATTGTATGAGCAAGCAAAATTAAGTTGAGTCTACTTACGCTGATAGTTCTTTTAATCAATGTGCAGTTGGAGCTGCCGTCTGAAGCACGGGTAATATCACTTGCGTTATATTGTTTTAGTAATGTAATCTGCGAATGGCGCACAAATTCATTTCTCCTTTCTGTGCACCATAAAATTAGAGTCCTATTTTTTGGGACATTAAAGGCTGGGGTTTTTTTTGCTTTACGACATGCCAGCATTTTCTTCATAAATAAATAAATATATATATTTTTAAAAAATGCAGTTGGTTGGGACAGGAATCCCATGGACACCAATGTGTTTGTGATATGCTTCTCTTGGTGCCAATTTGTTTACCTGCCTTGGTCTGTTTGAAATATTTAAAAACTAAAGATTAAATTACAAGGGTGGCTGGCATTCTGGAAGTAAATATCATCAGCCCTCTTTATTTCCGTAAATGCCCTTGGACTGCTTAACAGTTCAATAGTATCTTGCTCATAAATGTGTCCATCAGCCTTGGGATACCATATTCAGACTATGCATTTCTAGATAATCACAAAATGAAAATATATACAACATTCTAACTCATTTCTGCCACCTAATGGTTATTTACAACTTTTGATATGGGTAGTCCTCAACTTACAACCACTGCTAAGTCCAAAATTTCTGTTGCTAAGCGAGGCAGTTGTTAAGTGAGTTTTGTCCTACTGAGGACCTTTCTTGCCACAATTGTTATCACTGAATCACTGTGGTTGTTAAATTAGGTTGTTAAGTTGTATGTGTACACTTTGAGAGCAAGCAACAGTAAAAAATGACAATAAAGGCTATCTATCTATCTATCTATCTATCATATCTGTATGTCTCTATCTATCTATCTATCTATCTATCTATCTATCTATCTATCTATCTATCTATCTTTTCTATCTATCTATGTCTATCTGTCTATCTGTCTATCTGTCTATCTGTCTATCTGTCTATCTATCTATCTATCTATCTAGCTATCTATCTATATACCTACCTACCTACCTACCTATCTATCTATCATATCTGTATGTCTGTATCTATCTATCTATCTATCTATCTATCTATCTATCTATCTATCTATCTATCTATCTATCTCTCT
>NW_015394052.1:6340-8958 GCF_001527695.2 Protobothrops mucrosquamatus
GTCATTGTGCAGCTGCAGAGGGCATAAACTTGACCTCCCCCCCCCAAATCCATGAAGAGTTATCTGGTTGTTCCATGGGAAGGCAAGCAGTCTGGTGAGATTCTTGTAATGTAGGTGCTAAACAATAAAGTTACTGATTGAGGCTATTCATGAATGCGCCTGACAGGAGGATAAGGATGGCAAGTGAATGCTGGGGTTTTTAGAAGGTAAGGATACATGGTTAATTGAAATCTTTCAGTATCTCAGACAAACTGGCAAATAAAAGATTTGATGAACAAAGTCTTTTATTGTTATTTCATTGTTTTATGACAAGATTTTCCTTCCCCAGGGCAGTGAGTTCACAATAACGCCGCAGAGACAACTGATTTGTCTGCAAACTTTACTGTTGCTGCATCCTGCCATCAAAGAGTTATCAATATCCAGTTGCACATGAAAAGCACATCCAGCCAATGTTTTGAGAAATCACACGTGTGCAGATTCAATCATAGTTAAGCCAAAGTGTTGAAAAGTAAACTGATAAGAGTCAATACACCGTATTTCAGTTTACAATAACCATCCGCATTAATGTTTAAAAGGAATTCAAAGAAAATGTACAACACCCCCCCACACAGACACACAAATCTTATGAACGACACAATGACAGCAATACAGTAGTGGCCAAAATTGTGGAAACCTTTTGGGAAAAGTGTACAGTAGAACTGCCACCTTTGGTTAAGTTTCCACCAATTTTTCCTCTAATTTCTTTATAACTGTAGCCTTGTTCACTTAATAATACTATTTTACATCGCTTTCTGGGCAACCAGTCAACTCTCTGCACCATTACTTTAATGTTATTACGTTTTACAAGCTCACTAAATGAAAGAACACAAAAAAACCCAACCAACTTGATAGCGATCACATAACACACTGACCAATGTCCTCCTCTCAGCTTCAATACAGGACATCGATCACTGAATCCTACTGTGATCTGATTGGCTCATTGCCAAAACAAGATGACACCTGATTGGCTCTCTAAACACTCATGGTCATTGGCTACAATCAGATGAAGGAAAGCTACCTGATATCAACCTAAGCAAGTTGTGCTTCCTTTTTCTGGTTATTTGGCTATAACTTTTCATAGAATACAGTACAGATAATTGAACAAACTATGTTGCATCACATTCTTGATTAAGTTATCTTTCCATTGATATATAATTTTATGGTACTACTTCAAAAAAAAAAGTGGTGTTATTAGCCATCAAATCTCAAAAACACACTTTTCCCAAAAGGTTTCCACAATTTTGGCCACACAACTCAAAATATTGTGTTTATTTGAAAGAAACCAGATCCTGCATTGAAGATGATTTCCAAATCGTGCCCCTAGATTAAGTAGAAGAACATTAATCTAGCCTACAACTACATATGCTCAGCAAATCTAAGGCAACCTTTCTTTTTAAAGGTATAATTAATTAATTAATTAATTAATTAATTAATTAGGAAGCAAAAAAAACAAGAACAAGTCTTCCTTTCAGATAAATGCTGTATTTCCTCAGATACCCATAACCAACAAATGATTTACTTTCTGCCGCGCAGAAGAAGTTCTGTCTCAGATGTTAATTCTAGACAGAATTTCTTATCATGAAGCAGCTTTAAAGTAGCTTGTCTATACCTTCAAATTACCTTGGAGATCTGCTTTCTTCTCCTCTTGACTGACAAGGTGAAGACGGACTTTCAAATGGCTGGGTTTAAACTTTTCAGAAAGAGAGCATCTCAGTTTGAATTTTCCCAATGTACATCATAAAAAAAAGCAACAAATCACTTCATCTTACAACAGACTTACTTCTTGAGATTCACAGCTTAATTTCTGTCTCAATTGTTCTACCTCTCTGGCCTTTTATGTCTCCTTTACTTCCACCACTGAACAAGGGAGAGAAGGAGGGAAGGAGAGAGGGGGTAGGCTTTCACTGAATGAAAATAAATCAAACAGAACATTTGCCAAATGCAGTAAGATACTGTACATGGTCAATGACCACAATTAAGACCCTCCTCCTCCTCCTCCTCCTCCTCAATTGGGAAGCAATGATATCCCAATAACCACATTTTCTGAATTTTGCAATGTGCTCTTTAACTTAAAAAAATCAGTATGGTAAGAAAATGTACACTCGGAAGTAATAGTACACGAGGAAATTGCTTTCAGAAACCCATGCATAAATGCATAAACATTTTCATGCGCATTTTAGTGAATTTTTGTAAATGCATTGCAAACTGATTTTCAACAGATAGAAAGCCGGAAAAATTAGAGACGGAGCAAAAAATTAAACTCGATGGAATTGTCCAGTCCTTGAATAGAGCTTCTACAACAGATCATCTAAAGGGACACTGAAAAAAATTAAGCATGATGGAAAATATCTCAGACGGTAATAGGGAGAAGTAAATACACTGGCCCGTCAATATATAAGATTATTAACAAGATGAATATTGCTGAGCTATATATTTCCTTGCTCATGTTTATGAGGGCAGAGTACAAATGGTCTTTTTAGTTTCATTTTTGCTTTAGTTAACGTACCACAACATCTGCTTCAGTTGTGTTTTCAGATGCCCCTTCAACAGTGCTGTTTTGAAGTTTCTGAAATAGATTA
>NW_015394052.1:10125-12781 GCF_001527695.2 Protobothrops mucrosquamatus
TGGCCCGTCAATATATAAGATTATTAACAAGATGAATATTGCTGAGCTATATATTTCCTTGCTCATGTTTATGAGGGCAGAGTACAAATGGTCTTTTTAGTTTCATTTTTGCTTTAGTTAACGTACCACAACATCTGCTTCAGTTGTGTTTTCAGATGCCCCTTCAACAGTGCTGTTTTGAAGTTTCTGAAATAGATTAACCCTATCCAGAGATCTAAAAAAATTGTTTTTAAGTTTTCAGAGAGTTAAGTAATTGCCTTGTTTCCAAATCTTAGTTCTAGGGCTTCATTATTCCCTGGAAGTCTAAGCATCACCCCTTCGGAAGCTATTGAACTGCCTAATGTGTAATTATTTTCCAGCCCTTGGTGGAGAAGAAAACTTAAATTTCAGATCATTTGCCGAAAAAGCTGCTCCCACACAAAGCATGCAAATTTCAACAAGAACATTGCAATTCATTAAC
The DNA here is from genome assembly GCF_001527695.2 of Protobothrops mucrosquamatus. Classification (NCBI taxonomy): domain Eukaryota; kingdom Metazoa; phylum Chordata; class Lepidosauria; order Squamata; family Viperidae; genus Protobothrops; species Protobothrops mucrosquamatus. The sequence goes on from NW_015394052.1 coordinate 10,586, forward strand.
ATTTAGTTCTGCTCTATATTTATCTCATCTTATGAGCAGTTCAAAGGGTTCACTTCTTCTTTTTTTTTTGAGATTTCCCAATTCATCGGATCTCCTTGAATCAAAGATATAACTGAATGCTGGGAACCAACTGCCCTGATTCCATAACATAACCTTTCACCTAATCAACAACTAACCTGATCAATTCTCCCGGTATAGACTATCATATTAAGTGAGTCAAATATTACCCTTTTCAGAATGCAGAAGTCCTATCCACATTCAAGTTTTGGGTCAGAAAAGAGGTGAGGCGAAAAGATGTACAGATTTCTCCAGAAACCTGGCTGTTTTGTTTACATAAGTGAGGCAATCCCAAAGGTGCCTTTTTCAAGAGGCAATTAGACCAGTGTTGGCGAACCTATGGCACGCGTGCCAGAGGCGGCACTCAGAGCCCTCTCTGTTGGCACGCGTGCCACCGCCACCAGCAGCAGATCCATCAGGCCGCCACCGCCGCCCGGAGCAGGAGCCCCGCCCGGCACAAAGGAGGTGAAGCGGCCGACTAGCAAGCTCGAGTAGAGGTGGTAGAGCAGAGGTCACCGACCATTGTCGATTGGTGGACTGGAAGAAAAGGGAGGGGAAGCATTTTACATGCGTGCATGCACTCACGGGGCCACGAGCATGCATGCGCTGCAAATGGAGCGGGGCTAGGGCCTGCGTGATACTCACTAGCCCTGCCCCGTTCTTGCATGGTGCAGTGCCTTGTATCTGCACGGCACGGCGGTGTCCATTTTTGCACCTTGCAGCACGGTGGCCCATTTTTGTGCCCCCGGTTTTTGCGTGCCAGAGGCAGTACTCAGAGGCGCCTCCCTGCTCCCCCCTGAGGGCACCACAATGCTGATGCGGCCCTGGCACTTTGTGATAAATAAATGGGTTTTGGGTTGCGGTTTGGGCACTCGGCCTCTAAAAGGTTTGCCATCCCTGAACTAGACTTTCTTGTTTGTTTGTTTTTTTGAAGACATGTCACTTCTCATCCAAGAAGCTTCTTCAGTTTCAGAGAAAAACAAGAAAGTCCAGTTGCCTCTTTAAAAAGCATCTTTGGAACAACCATGACCTGGATGGCTGAGAATCTGCGTAGACATTAAGTGAGGCTTTCCTTCTAATTTCTTCTAAAATTCCTAACAGTTTATGCCCACAAAATCTCATAAATATACAGTTAGTCCATGTCTTTTCCTCTAATTCATGTAATGCTTAAGATACACACAGAGAGACACAACCCTTTGTGCCATATTTTTTTTCTCGTCTCACATAAAACTTTTAACAATGCAAGCTTTTAAAATAGAAATCCTTCTGAGGTTAGCATCTTTTAACCAGAACATTAGAAACAATCTTTTTAACAATAAGAGGAAATTGACAATGGAAATAATGACAAAGAAAGACTGGATGTTCTCCTTCGTTGGAGACTAGACAACCATCATTCAGAGAACTTTTAATTTAGATTCCTGTTCCAAGTAGGAGATTAGACTTGATGACCTCAACGGCCCCTTCCAACTCCAGCATTCTATTTATGGTCACTTCTTGGGAGCAATTGCATTTAATCTAATTAATGGAAAAGCATACCACCCTGAAAATTAATCAAGAGAGGCATAAATAATCAGGTTCTTTTAAAGTGTCTTCTTAGCAATCATCCAGACTCTTCCTATGAAGATAATTCCTGAATTTACATAAAACACTAAACTTGATGAACAAAATACAGTTGCTGTATAAAGGAAGTGGCTCAGTTCAGAGAATACCCTGAGACAATTTTAGCCTGATCTAGCTAAACACAGACAGTCTGTTCCAATACCTACTGCAGTGGAATAAAAAAGATAAATGAACAAAAGAAGAATTATTTTATAACAGAGCCAGTTCAACCTAGCAGTTAAGGTGCTGGCCTACAAACCAGGAGACAGTGAGTTCTAGTCATGCTTTAGGGGTGGAAGCTGGCTAAGTGACTCTGGGCCAATCATCAGGAGACTGTGAATTCTAGTCCTATATTAGTCCTATATATGCAGTCTAGTCCTATATATGCAGCTGCCAAAAAAGCCAACACAGTGCTGGGCTGCATTAACAGAGGGATAGAATCAAGATCACATGAAGTATTAATACCACTTTACAAGGCCTTGGTAAGGCCACACTTGGAATACTGCGTCCAGTTTTGATCACCACGATGTAAAAAAGATG
>NW_015394053.1:0-1237 GCF_001527695.2 Protobothrops mucrosquamatus
CCCCGAGATCCGGATGATTCCGGATCTCCTTACTTTCCGCCGCGCCCTCAAGACATGGCTTTTCCAGCAAGCGGGCCTGACCTAGGGAGGATTTTAGGTAGGGATGATTTTAAAAGTAATTTTAATCGGAAACACAGCTGGCAATATTTGGTTTTTAATTCGGCTTTTATTGGGGTTTATATTTTTTGTATTTCTGTATCTTTGTATTTTGTATATAGTATTTGTTTTTTAATATGCTGTGAACCGCCCTGAGTCCTATGGGAGAAGGGCGGTATACAAATTAAATTAACTTAACATAACATAACAATTGTTATTTATGTTTTTTAAATCGATTGTCAGCCGCCCTGAGTCCGCAAGGAGAAGGGCGGGATATAAATTTAATAAATAATAATAATAATAATAATAATAATAATAATAATAATAATAATAATAATAATAATAATAATAATAATAATAATAAAAGAAATCATAGTGCAGAAAGAACATGGTGAAACAGACTAGTTCCAGATTGGCAAAGGGATTAGTTAAACTGTATCCCTTAATTATTAACCTATATGTACCATATATATTGAAGGAAGCTGAATTGAAACATAAGCATGGTTTTAAAATTGGAGGAAGAAATATCAATAATATTGTCATTCTAATGATACTACTCTGATAGTTAAATATGTATGATCTGAAAGCACTAGAAATTAAAACCAAAGAGCACAGTGGGGGAAAATTAGATTTAAGATTAAATCTAAATAAGACTAAACTAATGAGAATGAATACAGCAACAAGGCTTAGAATTGACAATAAAGATTGTCACTCAAGGCACAAATGATTAGACTCAAATTATCCATCCTCTCTCTCTCTCTCTCTCTCTCTCTCTCTCTCTCTCTCTCCTGCCCTCCCCCTTTCTCTTCCTTACAGGTATAGCAATAAATAAAAGTGATAAATAATAAAGGCAAGCATGGACAATAACACTGAAATAGTAAACCAAGGTTCTTTGAAAGAGACAAGGTTAGAATTAACATACTGAAATAAATGGAACAAACACACAACTTCTACATGAACAGTCATTTTCTTAAGTCTGAATGATTACATTTTGCCTTAGCATGCTGTATTTGATTAATATATAATTATCAGCCGTTATTTAAAGACAAATAAGACAAACGTTAAGAATAATTTCTTTAACGTAGATCAAGTGAGTTACTGCTTTCAAGCAAACTATAATTCAACTGAAAGTAACTGTGAC
>NW_015394053.1:9332-14351 GCF_001527695.2 Protobothrops mucrosquamatus
TCTCATTAATTGCAAAGATAAATATATGAGCATTCTATTTTTGAAATAGATTTAGGAGTTAATGTGTTTTGGTCAAAATATTACTTTTTTAGAAAGATATTTTTCTTACTTGCATTTTTGTAATCAGACAACATTAATATCTATATAATATTAAAACTAAATACTCAACATGTAATTATTTAGACTATATTTTCAGGATATATGGAAAATGCTTAGGTACATATGTATAGTTGTCACTTTGGTAATAGCTATGTATACTTGTATAAAATGTATAAAAAGCAAGCTAAATTATACACCATAAATATACTGTTCACATTCATTTCTATCAATATCTTGCTTTTTTCTGTATTTTGGAGTTTAACATCGATGTTGTATAGATAGTGATTTAATATAGATCTGCTTTGTTTCAGTAAAATGGTGAATATCATTCTTACATTGGAACACAACATTTTTGAAATATTTGTATAGTGAATTGTGTGGAATTCATTATATAATTACAAAGAGAAACTTTGCATTGTTGATTTCTGAGGATTGCTTCCCTAAATAGATACTATCATTGGCCAAGATATGACAGCAGGATAAAAGGAAGAGAAATGAAGTACTCCAGAATCCATACAAGTCAGAAATTGTGTAGTATTGTATATGCAAGAAAGAACCATTCTCACATGTTGCTATATTCCTAGTTTCAGTTCTAGTTTTGATCCTTTTCTTGGTGGTCCCAACTGAGCACAAACCTACTTATGAATCTCCTTGTCCTGAAGCAGGAAAATAGAAAATATTATCCCATATGGATTCCTGAAATCCCTCAGATACCAGAACATGATGTTAAACTCTAGTGTCAAATTACTAAATTTTGATAGCACATATTTTCCCAAAATACTAATGGTGGGAATGGGGAGTTTTATATGAACCCAACCACTTCAATCTTGAAACTGAACCCTCTTCCAAGCATCTGAAATGCCTTGAAAGAATATTTTAAGGATTTGGATGAGAGGTTTTCTGCTCACATTATATTATTCCAAATTAATACATCCGTATACTCCCTTGCCAAAAAAGAAATTTGATTCTCAAAACAAGAAAAAAAAACCTTCTTCCATACCACTTACCGTATTTGAGGAATTCATTTGTTTTTACTGTTTCTTTTCCATATTTACATTAGTTTTCTTAAAAATATGTTTGCATGTATCTATATACTGTATGCTTTAAATAAAATCTTAAAATATGGTTCCATTATTTTTTTTCTTAAGCGGCAATATAATACCTAATGAGTTATGTAAAAATATGTACATTTTAAGTAACTTCCACTATTCTACTAGAGACTTAAATAATTTTAATGATAGCTAAATTCTGGGAAGCCAAAAAGGTATCATAAGTAATCTAAATGTTGAATTGAAAAGTATTAGGAAGAAATACTATGAAGATAATTACATTAAAACATAAAGCTCATATCATTTTAGTGATATGATTAAAAATAAGCATCAACATTTAAATTAAAAATAAACGTAAAACTTTAGAGCAGAGGTCCCCAACCTTTCCAGTGTGGTGGCCCAGAGGGAAAGGGAGGAGCAGGCAAATTTGCGCCTGAGCATGTGCAAACCGACTGCACGCACCACGGCAGCGCTAGCACCCGTGTGCATGCACAAACGGAGCCATGCACACCTGCAGCGGGCCTAGAGCCTGCATGCATGTGCAAATGGTCTGCTAGCGCCTGCGCAACATTGGCAGTGGCACTAACACTCTGCGCAAATGGGACTGCTAGCACCTGCACGCATGTGCAAACGGGGCTACTAGCTCCCACGTGCATGAGAAAATGGGGCTGCTAGTGCCCGTGCAGCAGCTATCCCCCTCACAGTGGTGCTAGCGCAAGTGGGGGAAAGTGCATGTAGACATGCGTGCACTCACCAGCCGTTCCCGCAGCCCAGTGGCCATCAGGCCATGGATCGGTACTGCATCGCGGCCCATAGGTTGGGGAACCCTGCTTTAGATATTCCCAGTCTTCTAAAATAGCTGTTTTCATTCCAAATTATATAAATTCCAGCTTTGCATGGTTAAAAATGACATTTTTTTAAAGAAAGCTCATATCTTAACACAATTAATAGTTGCTTGTTATCTTACCAGTCTATTTATGCGAACAAATTCTTCTGGGGTTTTGGCCCATGATGGAAGTTCAACATCAGAGACCACTGTTCCATCATCCATCACTCCAAGATTGTAATTATTGAAATTGACAAACATCTCAGGTAGATAATAAAATTCAGGAACAAGCTCCTATATGGAAATGAAAACCAGTGAAATGTAATAAATTGGGTTATCATAGAAGTCACTCACTTAAAAGAGATAGTGGATGCAATAGAAAGTACCTTCATTTTGTATATATAATATTTTCACTTTACATGTATTAAATTTTTGCAGAAACTTGCTCATAGTGGTAAATAAACGCAATATTTGAAATGTTGAATGAAAGAATAGTAGTTATGATTAAGTGTCTAAACAGTTTAATCTGAGATTAAAGCACTAAATCTTAGTATTTTTAAAAATAATGGAAGCTGTAACATTTAAACTCATAATATATTTAACTTGTTTTTAAAAATGTCATGTTTAGAAACATTAAATACTCACTAAATTAAAATATATTGTAAAATGTGTAGCATTATATTCTGCATCTGATTCCAAAATCAGGTTCAGAAAAATGTGTCTAAATAATCAGCTCACATTCCCTGAATAATTTAAGCTACTTAATACTCTTATGTTTGCCATATCTATGTAAGCAGCACTGAGTAACATACTCAACTTGGCAACAGAATGTTTACAAGATGCATTGATATTATGCATACAGCAATAAAGTATTGCATTCTTAGAGTGTAGCTGGAGCTTAAAGGTGGCACCAATTTTTAGGAAAATTGGCTACTGCAATGATGATGATGATGATGATGATGATGATGATGATGATGATGATGATGATGATGATGATGATAATGATAATGATAATAATAATAATAATAATAATAGTAAAGTTGGAAGGGACCTTGGAGGTCATCTAGTCCAACCCCCTGCTCAGGCAGGAAACCCTATACCATTTTGGACAAATGGCTGTCCAGTTTCTTCTTAAAAACTTCCAGTGTTGGAGCATTCACCGCTTCTGGAGGCAGGTTGTTCCACTGGTTAATTGTTCTAACTGTCAGGAAGTTTCTCCTTAGTTCTAGGTTGCTTCTCTCTTTGGTTAGTTTCCACCCGTTGCTTCTTGTCTTGCCTTCAGGCGCTTTGGAAAATAGCTTGACTCCCTCTTCTAAAACATTTAGAATGAGTAAATCTCTATTAAAGCTCCTCATCTCCTTATAAATATTAGCCATAAAGATAGTTAAATGCTGGGTAACTTTTTAAAAAATGTCAGATAAAATATAATATATATATAGAAGGGCTAAAAAAAATAATTAACTAATCAATTGGTTTGGACCCAAAAGCTCCTTCTCAATTTGTGGAAGATTTATTATATGATCATTCAACTTCATTCAGTTATGATTTATTATAACTAGAAGTTTATTCTTTGTAAACTTATTTGAACTGTTGTTTCCATTTCAATAATATATATATTAAGAAATGACCCCAACAAGTTCTCATACATAAAATTATTTTGAAATTTATGACACCACATAAAGAGCTGCATATCATAAACTCCATTTTACAGTACATTGGTTGCCCAAAAATTCTGGTAATGGAATCAGGGTATGTATTTGAGTATGTAATACTCTTACTCTGGCAACTCACTGCATCAACTACATCTGTTTGAGAAGATCCAGTAGGGATATGAGAAAATGTACTAGGAAGAGAAAAAATATATAATTGCAACACTATCTTTAATCCCATGTGAGACACCTAAAAGATGGATAGTGTTTTGTACATCAACATGTGCAATAGTCTTAATACTAACTAGTCTTTAGATTTAAATGAAAAAGCCTTGCAGGTATATTTCTTTTTGTTATAATATGGCCTATAAAAATATAAAAATTTAATTGCTTCGTTTGATTGCCAAATGGTACTATTCTTATATTATACTCTGTAATTCATGTAAGTCAGGTTTACTGACAGAAGTAATTTTTATACCCATAAATTAAAATTGTCACTAAAAAATCATAGTTAAAGACTAGATAGATTTTACCCATTCAAACATAATACTGAATTGCAGTATTTTAAAAATATGAGCAAAAATGTTTACATCTGAATGAAACTTATTGTCCCTACACTTCTTTAGACTGTGGGCAAGAGCTGCATTTTTAATTAAAAGTCAAGGAGAAACTTAAAATTTTAATTAAGGGCATTAACTATTAAATGAAAATATTAAATAACATAAATATAAAACTATTTTACAAGATACTTAAGATTCCTAATAACATTGAACTTTGTAATGTTCTTCATTTTATATACTCGTCTGAAATGCTTCAAATAATTAAAAAATCCTGTGTCATTAATTTGATGTGTTAAAATACTAAAATAAGCTATTCAAATTGAAACTGGTTAAATATCCAAACAGTTGAACAAAATGTGGAATATGAAGATTTCATCCTAGCTGTCTATTATACTAAGAGTACAGTATAGTGTACCTATCTTTCTCCTAATTACACTGTGGTATAGAAAATAATCTAGAAAATAAAAATAATAAAAATTTAACTGTTATTATTGCTTGTCTGTTTCACATATTTCTCAAGGTAGAAAATATATTTTATTTGCTGTTATTAATATTTACCATAATGAAACATTATAAAAATGTTTACAAAAACAGATTAGGGAAAGCAATTAATTCTTCTGGGAATTCTATCAATTCCTTTTAACAAACACTTCATGAATAAAAAGACCTTATATTTGTAATTGCTTTAGGAAATGATTTCATTGCAAGTAAATGGTGTAAAATTGGTCTTTCTTCCAACAAGTGAAAACTACTTTCCATTTAATAAGCAGAAAACCACATTCTGTGCATTGGCCCCAGTGGTTAATGATGTTAGAGGCCCAGTGTATCAGATTCTA
>NW_015394053.1:14453-25149 GCF_001527695.2 Protobothrops mucrosquamatus
TTTTAACAAACACTTCATGAATAAAAAGACCTTATATTTGTAATTGCTTTAGGAAATGATTTCATTGCAAGTAAATGGTGTAAAATTGGTCTTTCTTCCAACAAGTGAAAACTACTTTCCATTTAATAAGCAGAAAACCACATTCTGTGCATTGGCCCCAGTGGTTAATGATGTTAGAGGCCCAGTGTATCAGATTCTAAAATCCACTCTTGACATGGGTCAATGGATCAGTGGTCTTCCAGATACCACCCTCAGGGTCAACTATGGCAAGAACAGTTTCCAAATAGCTGAGTGCAATACTAGGTCATCAGATTATAGACAAGGTCAGCCTAGAGTTACTAGAGCAAAAGCAGAAAAAATGAAGCAAGAATTAAGCTATTATCACCTCAGACCTTGTGAAAAACAGCACAGCTATGCATGCTGAATATTTGTATACAGGCATGTGAACTATTCTAAAACAAGATCACAGTAAGATTAACGCAAAACACCTCTTTAAAATAAACTCTAGAAATATATGTGGAGGTATCTTATGCACAAAAGAAATAGATGACAAATAAATTTAACAAACAAACAAATAAACAAGACAAATGGGAATATTTAAATATATTTAGTTTAAAAATATATTGGATTTAATAGAAAAGAAATGATACAAATTGTTCTTGGTTTAACTTTAAATTCTCTAACTAACCAAATGTCATACAAATCTGAATATCTTAATTATGAATGCAAATACATTCTACAATATAATCTAAAAAAATTATGTCCATATTATTTCTAGAAGAACTAACAGACATATTGGTATTCAGAAAGATTCAAAAGTATCTTTTGCTATAAATAATAGAGCAAAAATCTTGCCAACAGTTGTCTTTTCTAAAATCATTCCAGTTATTAGGTCCATTATTTTTCAGACAAATTAGTAAACAGGTTTGTTCTAATCTGCCATTAATAATATAGGTTTGGTTGCATTTACATCAAGGCTCAATTCAGTAAAATAGTCAGTAATCTAGTGTGAGTAAAATATCATCAAATTTATGATATAAATTTAGAGTTACAATGATTCTGAAGAAACACAAGCATATTTCCTCTTTTCCTTTAATTACAGCAGCTATACTTTTTGAGGTTTCTACTTCAGCCTATCAAAGAACGCCATTGCTTTAAGAGTCTAATGAATTAGCTTTTCAAAGCAGTTGAATGACTTTTCAGGTTCTTGCAGAAACTTGCAAAAGTTTATAGCTGTTTTAATTTTTTGCAGTATAGTTCTGTTTTGTGTTTATGGGAAATCCAAAGGAATTCTAAATCATTTCCAATAATCCAGCTCAAGGATTATTAACTGCTATGGAGCATTTCTGGTATAGCATTTCTACATCATATTTTATATCTCCCTGAATGTTTCAGAGGAAAAAAGAAAATCTGAAAGCAATTTGAAGAATGAGGAAACACAAGTTTCCTGTTTCTCCTCCTCTTTCCCAATGCCAGTCACTTCTCTGGAAAGAACTTTTCTTTTTGTAAATGTCTCAGGGAATTGTTAGAAATTTACACCAACTAAATAAAGAAAGGGCAGATTCCCTGGAGGAAATGTGGTAACTAAGAGTCAACACTGACTTAATGAAACTTAATTATATCAATAAAAATATAAATGCAAAAATCAATGTAATTGTCAAATTAAAAAAACAACTATGTTTTCTGTTAGTATTAAAGAATTCCATGGTTACCTCTAATAATATAGCTTTCCCATTTTCCTAAATTAAGGACTACACTTTACGACTTGAAGATCTTTTTCCCAGAAAACAAATCACAGAACTGCAAATAAGTTATTCCTCACACACACACACACACACACACACATCCCTTCAATCTCCAATTTCTTTTAAAGATTTTTGTACCTTTGTACAAAAGGTTTGTATCAAGCTGAACCTTTAGTGTTTGATTTGAAAGTTTTTAGTGTTTTCTTTTTTATTCCCCTCTATTTTATTTGCTAAACAGTTTGTGCCCTACAATGTATTGTTTATATGACTATTTTTGTAGATGACTCTTAACATATATATATTGCGCATCCTTAGAAGAATGAAAGGCAGGATATAATCATGTCAGTTAATAATAAGTGAAGTTCCAAGATTTGTTCAAATCTTATGTCAATCTAGTCCTAGGGCCTCTGTAAAAATGAATAAGATAATATACATTTAAATTCTTTTTTATTATGATTATTTAGTGTGCTCTAGTTAGATATCCACCAATTTTGTCAGATGAAGTCTCACCAGCATAAATTTCTTACATATTATTGTTAAATCTAACAATAATCTGTTATACTTATAGACTATATTGTTAAAGCTAATTTTAATTTATTTGTTTTGCTAGGAAAAAGGACAGAACCCCGTTTGGATCATTGCTAGGTCTAGCATAATGAGAACAGACACGTCCACCTCACACTTGTATCTCTTAAAACAAAATATTTTGTTTTTAAGACTCTTGTCTTCAAACAAATCAATCAGCCTCCAAAGCATAGGGCAAGAAAAGCATTGCTGATTCATACCACTACTAAAATGCTAGGTGACTCTGACCCTCTTTCAATTATTAACAAACAATCATTATCAATTTATGTTAAGCCAGGTGATTTTGTGCCTAAGGAAGAGCTAAAACTGGCTCTTACATCCTTATCTTCAAGGGCTATTAAAGGGAGATTAAATGCTGAATATTTTCATAGTTCCAAATACCGAACTGGTTGTTATAATAAAAGAATGAAAATACAATGCTTAATAAGTTTCAATCAGAATAAAAGTAATTGCTTCCAAAGATGGCACACAACAATATATAGAGTTTTTGAGACCTCCAAGGTCCCTTCCAACTCTGTTATTCTGGTATTTGTACAGTTTCCACAGATATACATTCATCCCATGCTCAGCTTCTTTCATTCTTTTTTATATCAAACCTGAAGAAATAAAATTATATATGGATATACATGAGTTAAGCCAATCCTTGTCATCAGGCCATAAAAGCCCTGGGACTTAAGATCAAAGCATCAAGCAATCCTTTAACTTCAATTTAATATTGTTTGAACTCCTAGCTTTTGTTTTGTTTTTACATTATACAAGCTCTTTTCTGCCGATTTGATCTTACTGTTACAGATTAATAAATACATGACAAGATAGAACATTAGATAAACTAAAACTCCTTTTCCAATTTTACTTTACTGTCAGGTACGTGTTAATGCTTTCCCTCAGCCCCTATTTAGCTAACATATGTTTTTACTCCATAGTTAAGTAAAACCTAAAACATATTTTACCTTTCAAAACTACCTTTAAAGTATTAGGCAGATGTGAACTTTGACATAGTTAACTACAATTTGACTTTTACTTCAGGTAATTTTCTTCTGATATATCATATCATATATATCATATAGCAAATAAAGGTAGTTACACTCTTCTGAACAAAGCTGTACACAGGAATGAGATGAATTTAGACAAATTCACCATATGTCAAAAGCAAGGTTTATAATAATATTGCTCTTAAAGTAATTATTATATTCATCTTGTCGTCGTCATCATCATCATCATCATCATCATCACCACCTCATATCAGAGCTTAATACTAGAATTACACTATCATGAAACCAATAGGTCATGTGGAAAGAATGGCATGTGGGAATTATGCAATATTTCAGTTATTGTTCCATGATTATGATGTTGCATTTTGCATCTCTGCTTGTAGCCCTGTATGTATATTGATAAATGTATCATTACTATTTAATAATTAATAATTTTGCTATGTCGTTTTTATAAAGTGAAGGAAATTATCCACTGGCTGTACATCAATTGCCCTCAACCTGACACCTTCCGGATATTTTGGAATTTCTAAAATTCAAAGCTAGTATGTTGGCTGTACTTATGGTCACACTCTAAATGTTTTTTGGGGAAAATAAGATGGGACAGATAAATAGTTTGTGTGATAATTATTCAAGAATGATACTGAAATCTAGTATAATTAATTATGCAAACTTTTTACAAAATCAAAATACTGCTGTGCTAAACAAAATCTGGAAAAGAAGTATTTACTGTGTGAGTAAGCATTAGCTAAGAGCATAATTACACTGCTGATAAAAGTTTTTTATTTTTAAATCTACAGTATAGCAAACATATTAAAAGACCTACTCTATAGTGTTTTGATTAACTAATTATATACTCTACAACATATATGTAATTTAATGAATTAACAAATAAATTTCAACAATTCTTAATAGATATAAAGATTGAAGCAAGCAAGAAGGGAAATTCCCAGATAGAGATGGCTATTATATAAATATATCTCAACTGTCCAAAGCTTGTGTGTGTGTGTGTGTGTGTGTGTGTGTGTGTGTGTGTGTGTGTACGCGCACACACACACACGAGAATCTTCTTACAAGTCAACTAAAGATTAAGAATGCAGACACTTTATTTACTGCCTAGACTGGGTATGAAGAATGACCATACAGTTTTCAAATATTAGCTCCTCACTATACTTGACCTATCTAATCCGAGCCAAATCCGAACTTAAAAATATTGTACAGATTATATCAAAGCAGGGGGCCTAGTAGTTAAGATACTGGGCTTGTCGACTGGAAGGTTGGCAGTTCGAGATGCAAAGACTGCATGACAAGTTGAGCTCCTGTCCTTGCCCCAGTTCCTGACAGTCCATAAAGGAGAGAAAGGAATTTTTTAGTATGCAAACTATGGGCAGTGCAGATTCGGATGAAGAGAATATTTTTCCTCTGTTTGAGACTTTTTAGTGACACTGTCTGGATGAAGTAACTCAAGAAGGGTGTGGATTCTGATAGTGATGATATTGTATAATCAGTACTATTCTTTTTTTACAATTTATCTGTGAGCAAGAAGGATAAGATACATGATCATTAGGACCCCAGCTGGTTATCCAGGCTAACAGCTAAACATGGCAAAACGTGTGCATGATTAAGATTATGTGAACAATGAAAGCACTAGACAAGAATAGCTGTCATTATAAAACAAACAAAATTCTTGGAACAACAACAAATCACTAGCAAAACCCCAGTAGCTTTCCTTCAGCTAAAATAATAAGTGGTTTAATTCTGCTGTGGTCCAGCATTGACAATAATTTAAGACTAGTATTAGACAGGCCAATATATCTGTGTGATATCCAAAGAGCTAAAAAACTTCAGTTCATATCTAACTTTGGAGACTGTTTAATTTTAATATAATAGAAGCCTTGCAAGACCTAAAAGGCCTTCCTGACTGGCTTGTCCATGCTTGCAAGCTTCTGTCTCATACAGACAATTCTATAGAGATGGTGGAAAAAGCTTTCTGCTATAGCAGTTTAGATCCAAATAGCTATTTTAGAGGAAGTTTTGAATGTATAGCTTTTGACCCTAAAACAAAAAAAAAAGCATCATTGACCTTAGGCCATTAAAACATGATTCAATCTACATCTTAATCCTGAAGTTGATGAATCAGTTCTGTACTTTGATGAGAACGTCATGTCATTCTTTTATGAAATCATGTTTAATTTTTTTCAAGTAAACTATATCACTAAATGCTACTTTGCCCTTTTGGCAAATGCTATTAGAGTTCAGAGGCACATGAATTAGATTTGCTTGACTTTGTGACAGATGTCCACCTTTGCCATTTTGCTAGTATTTTGGGTGCTAATGGTTGTTCATTAATCTCAGTATATGTTATATTCCATGTAATAGTTCAAAAATGTTTAGGGACTAAGGAAGATAACTATTCTTTCTTTTACATCAAAGCTGAGGAATAATCTATCAGTTTTAAAAGATTTCAGTGTCATGGTTTGACAAAAATATCACCAGCCCACAGTATTCAACTGGAGTCATTTCCAAATTCTCGATAGCTATACAGCTAGAGTAAGAAATTCTATTAAATTATAAATATTTAAATATTAGTGCTGCATGTTTAAAACACAAAGGATAGTTAAATTACCAATTTCCTACTTGAAAGTGATATAATCATTTCAATAAGGGACCTCTTATATTCTTCAAAGTTCTATACATTGGTAGCACTTTATATAAATAATCATCATTACATTCATTGTAGCATTGTGCTTTACCTTGATATCAGATGTGTCACGTTGACAATTGCGCCATGCCCTTGAAACTGATGAGAAAGCTCTATCTGCATGATCAAACTTCCCACCTTGCAAGTTTAGGAAAAATGTTGTAAAAGGCTCCTAAAAAACATGATTAAGAAAGGAAGATGAAATACCTTGTGAAACAGCAGCAGTTTTCTTTTTGTATATTTCTAATTCAGGTAGTCCTCAACTTACAACCATTTGTTTAGTGACCGTTCAAAGTTACAATGGTACTGAAAAAAGTGACTTATGACCATTTTTCACACTTATGACCATTGTGGCATCTCCATGGTCTTGTGATCAAAATTTAGATCCTTGTCAACTGGTTCATATTTATGACAGTTCCAGCGCCCCAGGGTCATGTGATCACCTTTTGAGCCGTAGTGGTGCAGTGGTTAGAATGCAGTACTGCAGGCTACTTCTGCTGCCAGCAGTTTGGCAGTTCGATTCTCACCAACTCAAGGTTGACTCAGTCTTCCATCCTTCCGAGGTTGATAAAATGAGGACCCAGATTGTTGGGGCCAATATGCTGACTCTGTAAATCGCTTAGAAATGGCTGTAAAGCACTGTGAAGTGGTATATAAATCAAGTGCTATTGCTATTTTGCAACCTTCTGACACGCAAAGTCAATGGGGAAGCCAGATTCACTTCACAACCATGTTGCTAACTGAACAACTGCAGTGATTCACTTTACAACTGTGACAGGAAAGGTCATAAAATGGGGCAAAACTCAATTAACAACATAATTTTTGGGCTCAATTGTGATCACAATTTGAGAACTACCTATTCTTCACCTTGCCTGAACAGAATGATATGTTTTGTTTGTGGAAAGAAGTAAAAATAGTAATCTGAGTTATTCATTTCAAAAATATGTAAAGAGAATCTTACATTACAGTGTTAGAGGGTTGCTGGAAAATCTGGGTTGCAGATTTTATGTATTTTTTTTATTATTCCATTAGTGCATCCACTACAGTTATAATTCAACCTAACATTAACATACACTTAACTGTATATAGAACAGGAATTAAAGGACATCTAGAGATGTAACCAAGAGATTTCAATAGCTTTGACATAATACAAGCAATCTTTGAGTAAGAGATATTAGCAGATTTGTTATTCAACTAAATCTTCCTAATGAATATTATGCATGCACGCATATCCTTCCTGCATATGCAGTTCACAATTAAGAGAGAAAAATGTTAACAACTGAAAAAAATCTCCTCTTCATCAAAAGATACCTAAGCACATATTAGACAATAATTGCCTGAAATTAGCTAAGTACCATAAATTACTGCTAGGATTTATGTCTGCTTGTATGAATCTAACAAGGCTTAATTAATGATGTCTTGCTAATGCTTTACTAAAGAAATTAGTTTCTATCAGGTAAATCATAATCCCAGTTTATTTTACAGAAACCTGGTTCATTTCATTAATATATCAAATCTGTCCAATTGCATGTTATCCACAAGTATATATTATTTGAAAATTTCTATTATATCTACAGAAGAAGATGACATTCCAGGTTAAATAATGGCCATACAACCAAATTGCAGTTTTAAACAGGAAAAAAAAACCCGAAGGCTATTCTACTTTCCTTGTACATACATTTTTTATGAAGTATAATCACTTTATTTCTCATGATCTAAAACAAACTTATTCAGTTGCATGATTCCACATAAAATATTGAACTCCCCTTATTTAACCATTAGGGACCTTCTTTACTCATATACACAAAAACATTCTAAAACGCACTTACAATTCTTAACAACCAAGTGAGTGCAAAACTGGCTGTTGAATAATGAGTGCCATAATGAAACTTTGGAACTTGATCATCTTCCCATGTTTCGTAGCGTTCGGCAAAGAATGCAGCTCGTTTGGGATTAAGAGCACCAATAGGCTAGGAAGAAGAAAAAGAACACAGTTTAATGTATCATTTCATCAGCAGTTGTGGTAAAGCAATAAACACATCACTGGATTATTATTACAATTTAATATAATGAGATGTAAAACATAGAACTATGTAGGTGCAAAATATGTGAAATATCAAACAGCAAGATAACCATTTCAGGAATATAAAATTGCATTTATTTAATTGGATTATTTATTCTAATAATTCTTTATTAACTACTACAAATTTTACAAAAGGAAACATACAAGGAGTATTTGGTCCTATGTCTTTTAAATATATTGGATTATGTCCTCTGACACAATTCCACTTCAATATGTTCACAATAGTTTGATAGAAAAGTTTTACAACATGAGCATACCAATTCATATGGTTCCAAAGGCCATATATTATAACCTATTGGTATAGGATTTTCTTACTAGGAAATGTCTCCAACAGAAGTATAGAAGTATATTTGACCAGAGCTTCAGTGGAAGAAGGAATGAATAAAACATATTTAAAACATTTTATCCGGTTTCCAATTATGGAATATTAATATAGAAAATAAGATCTTAATACTATTGATAACATTAAATTGAACAAAATAAAAAACCCAGATTTTCTTTCCCATTGATAGACTTATTTCTGATAATCATTTTTGCTCAAAGATGTTTTGATATGCTTAAAAGTTTTTCTGTCACTTCTTATAAACTATATTTAACGTGAACCTTACTAAATGATCGAGCAATGAGACCTAATAGCTGCACTTTTCTTTTAAAATTAAGAACTGAAAACCCTAAACAACCAAAAATGGCACATGACAGAATTTGTTATAAAAACAAATCCATCTTGTGAGAAAGGCTGAATGAATAAATGGCATTCGTGGCTTACAATATGCATCCAGTTAACATAGAAATATGCTATTAATATGAATATTCCTTAATACAAATAATTTTTCTTCCCATAAATGCCAGTTATTTAGCATGAATACAGTAAACTATTTACTAAGTGCTGGTAGTAATACAGTTCATGCAGTCATGACAAATCTGCCAAGAGGTGGAGCAAATATTTGAAAACCTGTTCATAGAAATCTGCTTTATATTCAAGAATCTCAGCATTTTCACTTGGAAAGATAAAGCAGACAGTAGATTTGCTAAACATGCCCATTTTCATAAAATATCAAAGCTGTAGCACTGCCATGATTCTTTAGGAAATATGGTGGTATAAAATAGAAATTAACATTAAATTAATAATATTTTAGTGGGTCTCAATACTTACTTCTTAGTCTTAAATGTGTATTTTGACTTTCTAATATGAATAATACTTAGCATATACTATAATTGTAAGACTGAAACTTCATCAGGATAATAAGGTATAATTGTATAAACCATTCACTAGTTTTGATGCTATCATGACACATCAATATTGTTTACTTAATTGTATAAATCACTTTATTTGCCACTCCATAATTTTTATATTTTGATACAAGAAAAATCAGCCAAACTACATAAAACAATCAAATTACATAAAACCAAATCTTTATTATAGCCATAAGGTCAGCCATCAGGTGTGTGTGTGTGTGTGTGTGTGTGTGTGTATGTGAATTAAAAAAACAAAAAATACATTTATATACTTTTTCAGTCCCTAGGAAATTTAGAGGTGCAGATGGTGGTAAGAATCAGGTAACCCAGAAGGATATATTCAAACAATAGTCAGACCTGAGAAATGATAACTAGAAGTCAAGCTCTCTGCCAAGGAATTTCAGCAGTATAGGATAGATAAACTCTTTTGGAGATTCCCTTTAGAAAGGACAATGAAAAGCTACATGGTTCAAAGGCACTACTGAGATGTTTCCACAAGGACATTAATGTTATTGTGGGGGAATAGTTTTGTAGTGCCCCATCAGGACCACAGAAGGCAATGTATTCTGCCTCGCCAAAGTGAAGGTCTGGCAAAATTTCGGGACTATGATAGAGACCAGGTATCAGGGTGATGATACTCATTTGAAAAGACTGGATAAAAGACCAGATTTGAAATTGTATTTTGATGCATGCTGTTTTGTTTGGTTAAAAGAGTGGGTGAACCTTCAGAATAAGAGGCTGCTCAATTTGGAAGCCCCTGAATTAAAGTTTGGATGGCATGGGTATTTATGGTACGATAAAGTTAAAGTACTGTAAATGTTGATTTTAATAATCACTTTATTAGACGTGCCATATTAAGAGTTTGGAAAAAATATAAAATAAGTTTTTTTATGAAATTGCCCCTATGGGTGTCCCCCCAAGAAGCTTTTTTTTAGAAAAGAAATGGTGGTGAAACTGGACTGGTGGACATATGGTAAAATAGTATCTTTCAATTCTGGAGACCCCATCCTCAAGTCTAGGGAATTAGAATTAGAAGGTCACGCTTGTCACTGGTTTACATATCAACAAATGAAGGAAAGATTTAAATTAGACAAAAAAGGCCATGGTTTTGAGTTCACTAAAAATGAATTGGAAATCCTACTATGTAGTAGTGATCATCATATAATTGCCAAGGTCTGTAAAAGTTATTAAAGTTGAACTTGGAAAATGAACATGTAAAACAGTATATGATCCAGTGGGCAAGGAATTTTGGGTATAATGTGATGTTTGAACAATGGAAGAATATGTGGATAAAAAGTTTAAAATTCACATTAAATTATAACCTAAAAGAAAATTTCTACAAAATGATGTATTGCTG
>NW_015394054.1:0-12770 GCF_001527695.2 Protobothrops mucrosquamatus
AATGTAGATGTTTCTTTGAAGGAGCCCAATGATTACAAGAAACATATGGTACTTCCACTGTCAATATCTTAATGATTATTAGTAAGAAATACCATTCCTCATCTGAGAACAGGAGTAATAAACCCATTGTGTAGAAAAACACAGCAAAGGTTGCATACAGAGTGTAAATGAAATATTAAGTTTTGCATTTACCTATTACTTATGTATTTATAGAAATAGTCATTGAAATTTTGTCCTAGTGGGATTACAGCAAGATAAACACCCGCTGTAACTACACATGCAGAAACTGTCCCAATTCTAACAGCTTCCATTATATACTGTAGGATAATCTGTATTTTGAGATGGGGGGGGGGGACATCTAAAACTCATCTAATTTACTAGCAGCAGTGTATGTTTTATTTTCTCCCATCCATGTGAACAGTTGCTATTTGTTCTTGTGGGAAATTGTGAAGCATTCATCTCAGTGACAATGCTATTATGTGATGCCTATTCAATCACCCCATCCCATGATATCAAACAGTCTTCCTAAGGTGTGTGTGTGTGTGTGTGTGCAGTGCAGTTATCTCTGAATATACATCAACCCATAATGGCCTCTCTAGGAATCAGTCTGCATACTCTTTTCTATATACATCTTAGATGTCATAAAGACAGCATTTAGCTGGTAAATGATAAGAAAGGAGAGAATTCTCTTCAGGCTTAATTGCAATATGAAGCTGAACCCTTGTTCTTTTCAAGGTTCCTGACTAACTTCTGCCAATTGAACATGATCCTGCTGTTATCTATTGCAGGAGACAGCTTGTTCCTGATTTGGCTCCTGGGAAAGAATAATCTTAAAACATGTATTAGCCTGTCTCTAAAGAAAGCTACCAATCTCTTCTAATGGACATTCTGTAGGATCTTTCTGACACTATTGAATCTTACTGTGTATTAGATTTCTGCAGGATTCTCACCTTTTTGAGCTTTTTGGTTTTGATTTCTACTTCCTGCTGTAAAGAAGTGAATGTCTCCCGGAGCTCCATGGTTTCCTCATCCCGCAAAAGTACTTCCTGTTGCATTTCCCGTTCACGCCGCTTCTGTGTTATAGAATCAATGTCAGAATACAATCCTGCTACCTCTTACCAGAGTATTATCAGCAACCCCTGGCTCCATAGACAAACATTACAGTCTAGCCTCCATGATCTGCTTGAAAGGTTGCTTGTATTTTGAAAGAGGCCAAAGTCATATCCATTTCATATTAGTTTGAGAAAGAGTGGGACACCCGGAAAGAAAGTTGAGAGGTCCGCGGCTCATCCAAATCACAGCCAGTCCTTACCTGCTCTGCAATTTCCTGCCTCTTCAGCTCAAGCATCTTTTGCTGCTCGTTTGTGTGGTCCATGATGTTCCTCCCGCCAATCAGCAATTTGCTCTCCATCGCCTGAAGACAAGAAGGGGAAAGTAACATTAGATTATGGCAAAAGATTCCATCCTTTAACTAGTATAGTGCTTACATGTACAGTTGAGCAGCCACAATATGTCTGAACAATTGTTCCATTTGAGAATGTTTATTCCCCCTCTCAAGTGATTTAATTCATTTGAAAGGATTAAATATGAAATCAATGCTATAGCAAATATTTAATACACATGCTGTAAAGGTCAAATTGTTACAGCAAATATTGGCAGTTAAATTCTTGGATCACAAAGGCTTAGATTATATTCTATTCTTCTTCAACTTCTTGGTTAGCATAATAGTAGCGCAGTGGTATGCCCTGCTTCTATCCTTCCTGCCAAATCTTGAGGTGGTAATTGGAAAAATGAAGCAATATGCAGAATTTGGAATAAATCAATTACTGTATTTAGATAATTCAGAAACCCATATTTTTCTGGTGGCACACAAAAAGCCAATTAATAAAAGCTGGGTTCTCATGATTTGCTTAACCAAATCATTTAATAATCTAACAGCCGCATTTGCACACTAAGCTGACTTTATTTATTTTTGTAGTTCAGCAGAGCATGCATAAGCAACTGTTGGTTTGTGGTTCAATGTATTTATAAAATCAGAACATTGAATTAATTCATAAACAAGTTGGGCATTTTTTCCAAATCAGCCTTTAACTGTGTGGTTCAATGTTTATGCAAACCCAGAGGTTGGATTAATTCAGTGACCAGATGAAGCAGCTAACTTGGCATTTGGTACCAGAGATTTCAAGCAGCTGAGCCAAAAAAATGTATGAGAAAAAGCTCCTGGTTTAGCTTGGCTATACAAAATTGGCAAACTGCAGGTCCAAATCCGTAATAGAAAAGCAGTTAAAAAGAGAAAGCAATTTAAAAGCCAGCTGATAGGCTGCTCTTGACACCATCCATTTCTGGGCCTCAGGCGAAGATTTCTAGAGCTATATGATACCTCCCTTCAAAGGGAGATTTGAAGGAGAAAAATAGCATGAAGGAAGAGGATTAGCTCTCCATTTTGCTGTAATATGGTCCCAATCCTGATTAGAGGATTTTGAGACAGTTATTAAAAAGTGAAATAATGGAAGTTAAATGCTACATATTTCCTCTTTCCCAATGTGACTATCACATGGGAATCTAAATATCTGGGATAAGAGGACTGGAAATGGCTTTACCATGAGCAAAGGTGACACAGCTGTCTTAGGCAAGAAATTTTGGATAACATCACAAAATTGGAACCCAGACAGATCTAGTCTTTGTGACTGTGATATAATACATTGACCAACCTTAGTGAAATGTCAGCCAGCTGGTTAAAAAAAATCTGGGTCCCAAAATTCCACTTTTTAGAACATTTTTCTGCCTTTTGGATGCCATCCTGATGATTAAACCTGGGTGAATTTCCCCCATTTTTAGACTATGTGATTACATTCAATTTCTCTCAGAACTGTCAACATTGGATAAATAACCCTAAAATAGTCTTATAAAGCCAGTCATGGATCACTATATAGGCAAACTGTTAAATATGGATCTAGGATAAAGGCTTCTCAAATCCCAGTTAAAATAAAAGTTCAAGATTACTTATCTTCCTCTCTATGAGAAATGGAAGTAGTCACATGTAAAAATCTGTTAGGATGGGAAATTCAAAAATGACTTGAACTTTGTCATTTGATGGAAAGTAATAACAAAAAACCAATAGCAGTACTTAATCCTTGATATAGTGACTCCTGACAAGCAGGCTTATAAAAAGAAATAACAATTTAGAAAAAGGTAAACTTAGCTTATGTTTTCTATATAAATAAGCATTAATAACACCATAGTCTATTTAAGGAGATTCTGAATTTGCATCGCTCTGAAATACTAGAATTTCCTGTCAATCTGGGTAGAATGGAGGGGATTTTTCTGAAGGTACTTACAACTGGCATCCATTAAGAATTTGTGGATTTCCTATCAAAAAGTGATAAAGTAAGAATTTCACGGTCTAGTTTTTAAATATCAATTTCAATTAATCCTGTTCTGCTCACCTAATTTTAGTGCTTTGAAAAAAAGCTAAGATGGAGAATTTATCCATTTATCCTGTGGGAATGCTCAAACTTCCTATGACAGCCCTATACTTAAGGTGTCCTGAGCAAGCTCTCTGCTCTTTGTTCCCAGGCTGTGGTGCTGACACATTCCAGATGGTGCTGGGCTACAGCCAGGACCGTTTCCTTCCACACAGCTGCTGGCCAACACATGGCAGCTGCACTCACTACTTGCAAGCCCTCCTTCCTGTATGCCTCGCACTGAGCAGTTCCTTCCCACAGAAACCCTGGAATCTTTTACTTGAAAGGAAGGCAAGCTGTCTTGAAGACAAGCAACAATTTGATTGGGGATTTCAGTTTTGCAAACTGAAAAGTTCATCTCTCCCTGGCTCTTTCTATCATGAAAACTGGCCCTATTTTGCACCAAAGAATTGCAGTTACCAAAGCTGATCCTCTTTTGCTATTCTACAAATCATATAGGTATACATTTATATATACAGCAGGCATCACTTAACAATGGTAATTGGGACCAGAATTTCCATTGCTAAGTAATGTGCGGTGTCATGTGGCTGCAGCACTTAGCAATGGAAATTTCAGTACTTCTTGTTATCATCATCAAGTGAACCTCTGTGGGTTATTAAGTGAGGATATCATGGGTCATCATTTGCAACTACCTGCCAGCTTCCCCACTGACTTCGCTTGTAGAAAGCCAGCAAAGAAGATTGGAAATGGTGATCACATGACCATGGGATTTTGTGACATTATACTTGCATGCTGGCTGATGAATACCTGAATCATGATTACATGACTGTGGGGACACTATGATGGCTGCAACTTTAAGGGCTGGTCGTAAGTCTCCTTCAGTGTTGTTGTAATTTTGAATGGTAGCTAAACAAATGGTCCTTTAACTATACATTTTATACAAGGTTCTAGTTTGGCCAACACTGGATTTTAGACTGAAGTGATAAGGAGGAGCTTGTCAATTCTTAATAATTTTGCAGGCAGTGCTGTAGCATTAGGGCAGATGAGAGATAAATGGAGAACCATCTGATGGAAACTATAAATGCAACAAGACTTGCTTGTTTTCATATTTTCCCCGTCTAAAAGGAAAGAAACATTACTGATTCATAAATTAAACTTCATGTTCCTAGCCAGGCATATTCATAGAGAAGGATTTCCCAGACAGAAATAGAACCATGTGGGACAGATGACTCTCATGTTTCCATTGTATGAAGAGTAAGATTTAAAGTCTCTGATTCAGTTATTGCTTAAACCCAATTGCAAAGGTAGACAAATATAGGTAGTTCTCGACTTACGACCACAATGGAGCCCAAAATTTCTGTTGCTGAGCAAGATAGTTGTTAAGTGAATTTTGCCTCATTTTACAACATTTTTGCCACAGTTGTTAGGTGAATCAGTGCGGTTGTTAAGTTAATAACACAGTTGTTAAGTGAACGTGGTTTCCGCATTGACTTTGCTTGTCAGAAGGCCACCAAAGGTGATCACAAGACCCTGCGACACTCCAACCGACATAAATACATGCCAATTGCCAAGCGTCTGAATGCTGCAATGGCTGTGTGAAAAACAGACACATCACTTTTTTCAGTGCCCTATTAACTTTGGTCACCAAATAAATGATTGTAAGTCGAGGACTGTAGCAATCTCTTAGATTAGAACACTGTACGGCAGTCTTCGGTCTATGACCACAACTGGGACCTGAATTTGGATCATTAAGTGATGTACGGTAATTGTTAAGCAAGTTGTCATGTGACCAGACTTGATTTTATGACCATTTTATTGAGGTTGTTAAGTGAATCACATGGTCATTAAGTGAATCCAGCTTCCCCAATTGACTTTAATTTTCAGAAGCAGTCTGGGAAAGTCACAAATTGTGATCACATGATTGCAACATGCTACAGCTGTCATAAATGCCAGCCAGTTGCCAAGTGCCCAAATTACAATCACATGACCAGGGTGTGCATATGTACATGTGCAATAGTCGTAACTTCAAGATGGGGTATAGCTCACTTTTTCCTAGGCCTAGACAACTTTGAACCATGATAAGAAAAGTTGCATGATTTCAGACCAGTTAATCTCCTCAAGCAGTCTACATAGGGTGTCATGGAATACAGGCCCAAGACCTGTCTGGTTCATGGGCAAATCCCACTAGGAAATTCTTCAGGCATGCCTCCCCTTTTGGTTATCCTAAACAGTTTGGTTTTCTGAAATCCCAGGATTTCAGAAGAGGACAACTTGTAGCCTAGTCTAGAAAATATTCAGAGCATAGATTCAAACTATGTACTGCAGGGAGCTGAATTCAAGCCAAGAGATTTTGAAGGAGGAGAGGCAGGAAGCAGGGCCAGGGAGGAGGGGCTGTCCTTCCTCAGAAGCTGTCATCAGTGCTTAATGGGGAAGCTGAGTAAAAAGGAAGGGTATTGTTGCACTCTCCACTCTTAACTCCTGTATTCTTAGATTCATAGAATTATAGAGCTGGAAGGTATCTTAAGAGATCATGAAGCCCAATCCCTTGCTCAGTGCAGGTTCCACTCTATAGCACTGACAGATAATCATACAGCCTGTTTGAAGACCTCTATGGAAGGAGATTTGCTCCATGTAGCAAATCTTGTAATGGCTGAGGGGCTTACTCTAGCCTGAATCTTTTTCCTTGTAATTTTTACCCATTAGTACTGGTTCTACGCTGTGGAATAGTGGAAAATAAGTCCACTCTCTCTTTTGTGTACGATACAATATCTTATTTATCTCTTATGTGGGTTAAGTATGCCCAGATAATTTAATCATCCCTCTTAAGGCTTTGTTTCCATGCTCCTTCATAGCCTTCCTCTGAATATGCTCTAATTTTTGAACTATAGTGCCTAGAACTGTACTCCAAATGGGTCTGAGCAGGGGATAATGTAATAGAGCAATCAATTCCTCTGATGAAGTCTCCGCTCTCTGTGCTCCCACTAATGCATCCTAAGATAGCATTTGCCTTTTTGGCAGCCACATCAGACAGTTGGCTGATACTGAACTTGTGACTGACAAGGACTCCCAGATCCTTTCCATATGTAACTAGTGTCAAGCCAAATATCCTCTAGCTAGCCTATATTTGTGCTTTACATTTTTCTAACCTGATGAAGAATGTTATGTTTCTCTATCTTAAATTCCATCCTATT
Source organism: Protobothrops mucrosquamatus (assembly GCF_001527695.2). Classification (NCBI taxonomy): domain Eukaryota; kingdom Metazoa; phylum Chordata; class Lepidosauria; order Squamata; family Viperidae; genus Protobothrops; species Protobothrops mucrosquamatus. Next base: position 6,617 of record NW_015394054.1, read on the forward strand.
CATTTCAGCCTATTACTTGTCTAGAAACTTGCCTGTATTTGTCGTCTCTTTGATTTTATTGCATGCCACTCAGCATTCTTTTGGAATGATGTAGAAATAAAAAATAATAATGAATATTAAAATCTTCTTCCATTTTCCTCACTGAATTTACACACACACACTTCCAGCAAGGTAATTGAAACAAACTTCCCCGTGGACGAACAACTGAGGAAGCCAGTCTCCATCTACAGGGCATATCATTTATTTATTAGGATAATAAGCCTGTACATCAAATTATAATGGAAACTCATCTTTCCAAGGGGTACTTTGTAGCACTATCATTCAAGAGTCACTGAGGATCTACTATATACTGCTGATATGACACTCAGAGGTGCCAAATATGTCTATTGATCCCTTACTTGCCACTCTAGGGTGCCATAAGAGAAGTCTATGGACATGTTTGGCACTAACCAAACTCTTTGCACCTGACTTGTTAACATTAAAAATGGACCCCAGAAGTTTTATTAGAAAATAAAAGTGTTATGCTCCTTCTATCCAGTGTTTTGTATAGATGTGTGTCCTTTTTGAGTATGCAAGCAATGGCCACAAGGTGGCCTCTCCAACTTGAAGCCATTCATCCTATATCAAGGGTGTCAAACTCGCCATGTCACAGTGACGTGTCGTGACGTGTCGCAACTCTTTTTGCATTGCCAGCAATAGGGTGGGCGTGGCTTTAGTATGATGAAACCGGCCTGCAGGCCGGCAGTTTGACACCCCTGTCCTATATGGACGTCCTTGGAGTAATCTGGTAGTCCCAAACTATCATAAATAATTGTGCCTGAGACCAGGAATCAATGTTTTTCTGTAACAGTCCCTCTTCTGTGGAAAAAGCTGCAACAATTATGAGTGCAAACTAGTTGCCAAGTGCCCAAATTGCAATGACGTGACTGTGGAGGCACCATGATAGCGAGAACTCTAAGGACCAGTTGTAGGTACCACTCATTTGATGCCATTGCAATTTCAAATGGTTGCTGAATGAGTGCTGGTTAACCAAGGACTACCTACGCATATATTTCTATTATCATTTTTTTTAGCATTCTCTTATATGCATTTTTCTCATTCACAGGCTCTTTCACTTCATCATTCCATTCAGCACCCTTTTTCATTCCTTCAACATTTCCTTCAGCATTAACTCCACACACATTCTATAACATTAAAATTTTCATTCTGTTCTAAGTAGCTTCTATATCATACTTTCTTATGGCCATTTTCTATTTGTACTGTTGCAAGACTAGTCTATCTTCTAATTTTTTTTCATGCAGTACTTATGTTTTTTGTTCTTACAGTTGTTCTATTGAACTATACTTTGTATTTCTTTCCATCAAGATCCATTATATTTTAGCTACAATGAATCTCAAAAATATATGAGAGATTAAAGAGTAGGTACCAGACGTATAAATGGACTACCTGTCTCTACATTCCATGTCTCCATGGTTGTGCTGTGGTGTCTATCACAAGCCATGAATGGGGCCAGCTCTAGGCAAAGGCTGAATAGGCAGCAGCCTAGGAACGCCTTAACTTGGGAAGCACCAAAACTGAACTGCTTCCAAAAAATACAATAAAAAAGTAAAAAGCAGTAATGATGCACTCCATAAGCTAGCATGCCTGCTTGAGGGTTAAATGTAATTAAGAAACAAATGGGTGCACTCTTGCAAATGCCTATAATGATTCTCATCTGTCAGAGTTCATTTCTCTTGAACTAAGTACAGCAGATTAACAAAAATATGTTTGGTTTATAATGTGACTAGGGGATTAAAAAATAAAAGAGAAAGTTTGCAAATATTTGTTAAGTAGCTACACCCAGTCCAGTATCCCTCTCTTGTTTCTTTTATATAATACAGAGCTCAGTAATGAACAACAACAAAGCCTTCCAACTCAGGCTTCTTAGAGCTCAACAACTCAAAGATTCCAGAATTGCCATGATGTGTGAACAAAGTGATTGTGTTCATTGGAGAAGCGAATATATTGCCTCCCCACTTAAATACACAAATTATTAATGTCATCATGTGTTAGTTAAGCAGCAGTCATTCAGATGTCAGCAAGCCAGAGAACATCATTTCTGCAGCAGAAAGATAGGTTTCATTGTTAGGTGGCAATTTAACATTCAACTCACTGGATAACTACAATTTCTATCCTATTGGATAGTTTCAACTTTTATCTGTTATGATATCCACAACTGACCATTTATTGTGCCTCTTCATGCATCATATCCAAAACTAATATGATGGGGAAGTGAGGATTGTAGGGTTGTCAAGCAAGAGTGGATGACCACGAACTACTCACTAATCCTGTTTGTTCAAGTCATGAGCACCAATTCAAAGAGAAAACAATTTGTTGAAAGTTCAGCTATCAAAGTAAGCAACAACTCATTTCCCTATGGGATGAGTCCAGAGGTCCTAACAGTTGGTAACTCCCTGGAATATAGTAGACCTTTTGTATATCTCTAGACCTTTGTAGAGCTCTAGCCCAGGGGGGCATTGCCCCACATATTAATTATATATTACATTATATGGGTTGCTACAAGTCACTGATAGCCATATATAGATATGAGACAATAAATATACACACTCTCACCCTTCACGTATACTGTATATTGTTCTTTCTGAGAATATAAACTCCCCCTTGTCCCCAATAGCTTTGCATGTTCTCAATGGGCTGTTTAAAAAGCTTTGTTGCCTACATCTTTTCATAGGCTCCCCTCTAATTTTACTACACAAAGCTCTTGGAAGATCCCCTCAGTTGCAGCTACTAGATTAAAGGATGAAACTGGAAACTGATATGCCCACTTCACCATAAGCACATCTCAATTCTGCCTATACGCTTATGCACATCACTTTAATCAAAATGCCCTACATCTGCGATATAAATTCAAAGAGTATTCAAATGTCTTATTTATTATAAGATAGGAATATAACATATTATTATCCATAAAGATTTAACTATATATATACGTATAGTTCTGTAATACCCTTCACTTTCTTATTCAATGAGAACAGAAGAAGAACTTGCTAGATCAGCCCACAGATGACTTAACCCACAAGTTAAGAAGAGATTGGACAACCATTTGTCTGGAATGGTATAAGATCTCCTGCCTTGGGCAAGGGTTGGACTGGAAGACCTCCAAGGTCCCTTCCAACTCTGCTACTCTGTTACGTCACTTAGACTAGGTACAATTACTGACAAAACTAAAAAGTCATTATAATACCAAGAAGCAAAAATTATTTACATGATATGAATATTATAAAACTGGAAACAAGCAGAGAAGAGAAGGCAAAGCCAAGAAGGATAAAGATCTCAGGAAGAAGTTAATAATTTCAGAGAGTTCTTAGAAGAGACAAGAATGGTTTGTGGTGACATCTCTAAAGACACAGAAGACTTCACAAAATGTGCAAACTATTGTGCAACATTCTTAATTTCACATGCCACAAAATAATGCTCAGAATCCTCCACTGGAGATTAGAACCCTACACAGAAAAGAAGATGCCAGGTGTTCAAGTTAGTTTTAGAAAAGGCCGAGGAACAAGAGACATTATTATAGATGCATGCTGAATAATTGAGAAAGCCAAATACCCAGAAGAAAACAATGGGTGTTATACTGATCATAGAAAGGCTTTGATTGTGGCAATCATGTCAAGCAGCAGAAAGTCTTAGGAAAATGTGTGTCCTAAAAGATCTCGTTATCCTCATGAGAAACCTATACACAGGACAGGAAGCCCCACTCTGATCAGAACATGGTGAAAAGGGACTTCCGGTTCCGGAGCGCGGCGCTTGCAGCTGCACAAAGAGACTGCTCTCTTCACCAGCTGATTCTCCGCTGCCAGTAGACCCTTAATCTGGTCGAAAAGCCGCCCTGGAGGGGCGGCTACCGTTGAGGAGGTCCTCGTCGTCTGTGGGAGAGTGGCAGCTTCTTCCACGGCCTGAGATTGCTCCTTTGGGCCGACGGTGGAAAGACCGGCCAGTAAAATGGCCGTTCACTTTGCCGCTGTAACCTGAAGTCAGAAGAACATCTAAGCGCAGGAACCACCGTGGCTGAGCCGGGTGAGACTTTTTTTTTCTCTCCCTCTCTTGGTTCTCCTTTTTCTTTTGTGCCTGTAAAAAGCACTTTTGAAATCATTTCCCTGCTCTAAGAAAGCGGCGTTTGTGAGTGTGGGAAAAGAAGCTTAAATGGACTGAATTAATTTAAAGTGACTTTTTTTCTATTTTTATTTTTTTTATTCACTTTGGGGTCTTGGAATTTTTTTTTTAATATTGAATTTACTACTGGATTTTGTCTACATCTTAAGAATTCTCCTGTTTTGTGTGTTTTCTGATCTTGTTAATGTTATTCCTGTTTGTCTGGGAGGAGATTTTATATTTTACTGAGGACACCTTGTGGAAAAAGTCAAAATTGCAACTGCTTCTTTTTCTGATGGTGAGACTGACTTTGACCTTCAGATTACCATAAAAGGGAAAACACAAAGAAACTTAACAGCTGTATTTGTGGGGGTGGATATTGATTAAATGTTCCTGGAACACAGCCTCTACTAAAAGATATAGACTGTTTCTAATTATTTTTGAAATGGAGAAACCCTATGTTCAACTTGAGTATAAACTCATACTGGAAAAACTTTATGAAGCTACTGACCAAACACGTTTGCAAATAAAAGAGTGCACTATAGCAATAAGAAACAGAAATTCTTCTTTGAATCTACAAATTGACCCCCAGACTCTATCTGAGCATTCTACAGACCAAAAAACAACAGAAGCGGAACCAACTAAGATTAAAGAAGATTCCACTTTACTTCATACAAATCCTGATGAGATCTCCGAGGAACCAAAAAGGACTGTAATTAAACCACTTACAATTCCAAAACCAACAGAAATGGATAGACAAGCTCAACTAACCGAGAACTATGGTAGCTTGGATAAGCAACTATTAACTACAAAGTTGGACATAACTGAGTCTGTTATTCAACAGTTTCAAATGTGGAGACTTGACTCTTTAAAACAAGAAGGGATTACTTACAAAGGAGCTAGGTCTCTAAAACAGAAAAGGGGTTGCTTTTGTTTGACCCAAAGGATACTACAAGGCACAAAAAATGACTTGTGCATTGATCTAGAGGCGTTGCTATGGAAACCTGTCTGGCATAAAAAGAAAGCTAGAATAAGATTTAAGAGTGTGACTCAAGGCTCTATATCAGTGTGTCTCAACCTTGGCAGCTTGAAGATGTGTGGACTTCAATTCCCAGAATTCCCCAGCCAGCATAGCTGGCTGGGGAATTCTGGGAGTTGAAGTCCACACATCTTCAAGCTGCCAAGGTTGAGAAACACTGCTCTATATAATGGGTTTAAAAGGCTTATTAGATATGGATTGATTTATGGTTAAGACAGTTAAATAAGATGTTAGATTGAACAAAAATTAATTAAAGATTTGAATTTAATAAGAAGATGTTTGTCTGTGGGAGAGGGTTAAAGGAGTTTGACACAGATATTGAGGGATTGATAGATTATAAAGTATAATAGAGTAGAAAGGTATTTTTTTCTTGAGCATCTGATTGTGGACCTCCCTTCTACTTCCGGTGTTAAGGATGCAAATGGGCGTTTGAAAGATGATGCCAAAGAACAAAGGATGACCCGAGCAGCCCACAGACGTAAGGAAAAGGAACAACAACTGACAGCCCGCCCATCAGCTGATAGTTTGACACCTGCTACTTCGGAGCCAGTAGGTGGCGCTCGACCCAAGGTTTTTGCCAAGTCTTATGCTTCAAGTATTGCTATAGGACTGAAATCAGCTAATGACTAAAATTTCATCCTGGAATGTGGGAGGGCTTAACACACCCCACAAAAGACGTAAGGTTTTTCATTACTTAAGACATTTTAATAATGATATTACATGCTTACAAGAGACTCATATTGTGGTTAAAGACCAAAAATTATTGTTAAATTCCAAGCTTGGAGACTTGTTTGCTGTACCTGCCCTTAAAAAAAAAGCTGGGGTTGCATTATACATAAAGAAACATCTTTCACCTGTCTTAAAAGAAGCTGACAAAGAAGGAAGATTTTTATTTGTGGAAATAAATTTAAATGGAAGAAAGTGTTTAATAGTGGGGGTTTATGCCCCCAATCAACTGTCATC
>NW_015394055.1:0-2040 GCF_001527695.2 Protobothrops mucrosquamatus
GAGGAGGAGGAGGAGGAGGAGGAGGAGGAGGAGGAGGACGAGGACGAGGAGGAGGAGGACGAGGACGAGGACGAGGACGAGGAGGAGGACGAGGAGGAGGAGGAGAAGGAGAAGGAGAAGGAGAAGGAGGAGTTCCATGAGTGGAATGGGACAACTCACCAAGGCCAATTTGCTGTGGGACAACTTGCCATAAACAACTCACCACGGGGCCAACTCGCCACAGGTCAATTTAACAATTCAAGTGAATTATTTAAAATAAATAAAAAAATGTTTTAATTTTTGTCATTCACATTTCATGTTGTCCCTCGGTTTGCATCCTTTCTTCAATGATCCTATTCCACTATTTCTCGGATGTGAGTGTGTAACTCTTGTCTCGCAATGAGTTGTCCCAGGGGTGAGTTGGCCTTGGCAAATTGGCTGCTATAAAGTTGGCCCTGGTGAGAGATTCCCAGGCCAAATTGTTGAAGTCCAGCAATTGGGGAAAATTTAAAAAGTAAAAAGACCCCCCCCCACACACAAAAAGATTCCGAATGTATTGTTTTCTGCCAAAAAATGGGCCAGATAATGTAGAGATTCAAAATCAAGAGTTTTAACTATTAACTTTACCTTAGGAAACGGATGGAAGGCCCTTCTTGGCCCCTCTTCCGCGCCCCTCGACTTGGGCTGTCCTGAGGTCCAGTTCCTTGTGTTTTAATTAAACTAGGAAAACTTCTAAAAGCACTTTGGGACATGTGTAGCTGGCTGGAACGTCGGAAACCTTCTGATCCTTTGCCATGTTCCCTTTCTCCTCACTGGCAGGGAGCAGACCCAGCCAAAAATAAAAGCCCTCTTCACGTAAAGCTGGATGTGTTTCTGATTACCGCAAGCGCTCTGGCCACAGACGCCTCAAACACCACACAAAAGCATCGTCACAGGGCGGAATCCCATCCAGGTTGACTTGGGCTGGCTTTGGACCAAGCTCCCGTGCTCATCGGTGGGCAGGGACGGAGCACTCTTTACGCCCACCACGCGGCTTTCTTTGAGAATTCAGGGACAGCTTTCTTCGTATGTGTATGTGCATGTGCATGTGTATATGTATCTGTACGTGTACGTGTATGTGTAAGTATATGTGTATATGTATGGGTATAAGTATGTGTTTGTGTATATGTATCTGTACGTGTATGTGTATGTGTATGTGTATGTGTAAGTGTATGTGTATAAGTATGTGTTTGTCTATGTGTATGTGTACGGGTATGTGTATAAGTATGTGTATGTGTATATGTATGTGCATGTGCATGTGTACGTGTACGGGTATGTGTGTAAGTATGTGTATGTATAAGTATGTGTATGTGTACGTGTACGGGTATGTGTACGTGTATAAGTATGTGTATGTGTACGTGTACATGTATGGGTATGTGTATAAGTATGTGCATGTGTATGTGTATATGTATGTGTATAAGTACGGGTATGTGTATATGTATGTGTATAAGTATGTGTATGTGTACGTGTACAGGTATGTGTATAAGTATGTGTATGTGTATAAGTATATGTATATGTCTATAAATTTAGATTTTGCTGACAAAGAGTTAAAGGGATACTTACTATATGTATGTGTATGTGTATGTGTATAGTATGTAAAGCATGCAACAAAAATATTGCAACATGCAACGGTCCTGTTTTGTATTATAGTTAAACTTTATATACAAACCTTCCAACTGGTTTTCCATCTCTCCCATTCCACCCTCACCTTAATCCTCGCTTGGCAGAACCTCTCTTCCTGCTTAGAGTTAAGGTATGGGGGGGGGCTTTCTGCTCACCTTCATTTCCCCAGATTTGCTGAGATTGAATTGGTGGTTCCCCCCCCCTCTTAATAGTGGCATTCAAAACTCTAATGCCAAAGAAACGGCAAGAAGAAAACTGAATAAATGGAGGCCCTGGCTTAAAAACTCCAACATGGCGCCCTTTGCTTGTCCTTCCTTACAAGGGCTGTCCTCCCTGCCCTGTATGCCTTGAACTACAAATTCCATCTTCCTTGTCCCTCCCATTCATTAAAATGCAGAC
>NW_015394055.1:5072-10099 GCF_001527695.2 Protobothrops mucrosquamatus
AAATACAAAAATACAAAAAATAAACCCCGATAAAAGCCGAATTAAAACCAAATATTACCAGCTGTGTTTCCGATTAAAATACTTTTAAAATTATCCCTACCTAAAATCCTCCCTAGGTCAGGCCCGCTTGCTGAAAAAGCCATGTCTTGAGGGCGCGGCGGAAAGTAAGGAGATCCGGAATCATCCGGATCTCGGGGGGGTAGTTCATTCCAGAGGGTGGGGGCACCCACAGAGAAGGCCCTCCCCCTGGGGGTCGCCAGCCTACATTGCTTGGCCGACGGCACCCTGAGGAGGCCCGCTCTGTGGTACGCTAATCTATCCCATCGCTTTGCTCCAGTGGAAGAATTCAGTAGGGTTGCCCAGACATAAATCTGGATCCGCAGGGCAGGTGAGGGAAACTCGAGTCTTCTATTCTTTCTATTCTATTCAGAATTTCCCTGGGCCCTAAGCTAGCAAACTCTCGACTGGACTCCGGGGGGGCCCTGGGCGAATCGGGGCGCCATCTACCGTTTGGACGCGGAAGAGCGCTTTAATGGAGAAAAACCCCCAAGGCTGTCAGACCCTCGAGAGCAGAAGTCCCCAACCTTTTGGACACCAGGGACTGGTGCCTTGGAGAGAGGTTTTTCCGCCTAGCGTGGATTTGTGTACTACCTGCATCCCACGCATGGGGTTTTGCTTGTTTGTGCGGACCGGTTGCTGGTACCGGTCCACGGATCGGGGGTTGGGGACCCCTGCTCAAGAGGATATTGCAGTCATTGGGCCCTCCTGGCTGTGCACGGACCCCCCGAATAAATTGCACTAGGCCCTAAGAGGAAGTTCTCTGGAGTCCGTTTTTAAAAAAAAAACAAAAAAAAAACGAGGAGTGGAAGATTGGTGAGAATTTCCAAATGCGTCATTTTAAAAATGTGTGTCGAACTTGAACGTGGTCACTGGAACGCGCACGCGCGCGCGCACACACACACACACGCACACACCCTTTGCACTTAAGGGAAGCATTATGGTTAGAGCCATGGAGATGCCACCATGCACCCTGGCAATTTGATTTGAGGCTGGCCTTCAGGTCTTATCAGCCGCCAACAGAAGGCTCACCTTTCGCAATTTTCTTGGCAAACACTGTTGCCTTCTTGGGGAAGGGATGTATGGATAATTTCCAGGCTGGTTTACACTTTTCAGATTTCTAGGTAGGTAGGTAGGTAGGTAGGTAGATCAATGATAGCTGATAGATAAGTGTTTGTGTGTGAGTGAGTGAGTGAGAGAGAGAGAGAGAGAGAGGTGATAGGTGGATGGATGGGTAGGTTGATGGATAGATAGATAGATAGATAGATAGATAGATAGATAGATAGATAGACAGACAGACAGACAGACAGACAGACAGACAGACAGACAGACAGACAGACAGACAGACAGATAGATATTTTACAGCTTTGGGGCTTTCTACTGGTTACCCATGCCAATATAGACCTATTTCTAACTTTGCTCAGCTTTTCCAGGCATACACTTTGCACAACTGCCACCAGCTTCCCATCCTGTCAAGCAGGGGGGTATTGCACTAGGGCTTCCACCACCAGCATCTTCATTATTTCAGAAAATGTCTTTGATGCAACATTTCTCTCTTCCTCCTATGTCTATTTTCATTCTGTATGAATAGAGAGCTAGTTAGCACCGGGGCTAGAAACCAAGAAACTGTGAGCTCTAGTCCTGCCTTAGGCACTAAGCCAGCTGGGTGACCTTGGGCCAGTCACTCTCTCTCAGCCCTAGGAAGGAGGCAATGGCAAACCACTTCTGAAAAACCTGGCCAAGAAAACTGCAGGGACTCCCAAGCAGGCGGTCACCAGGAGCCAAGGCTAACTTGAAGGTATATATACATATAAAATGGATTCAACCTTCACAAGCAGGAAATTTTACAGCGAATCATTTTCTCTCTCCTAAACTAAACATTATTTTAAATGAAATAGAGAGAAGTGGGGAAGGGGACCTAAGGTGGTCCCTATAGGTCTTAAATGGATGCAGCCACTGATCACTGGCTCCCTTTATGGATCCTCAGATTTGCTAGTCTCTGTTTTAAGGGATTTATTGATCCCTGCAGTAACTATTATCTTTTAAAAAGAAGGAAGGAAGGAAGGAAGGAAGGAAGGAAGGAAGGAAGGAAGGAAGGAAGGAAGGAAGGAAGGAAGGGATAGATAGATAGGAAGGAAAGATAGATAGGAAGGAAGGAAGGAAAGGAAGGAAGGAAGGAAAGAAAGAAAGAAAGAAGGAAGGAAGGAAAGAAGAAAGGAAAGAAGGAAAGAAGGAAGATGGATGGGAAGGAAGGAAGATGGATGGGAAGGAAGGAAGGAAGGAAGATGGAAGGTAGGAAGGAAAGAAGATGGATAGGAAGGAAGGAAGGAAGATGAAAGAAGGAAGGAAGGAAGGAAGGAAGGGGTGCAAGAGAAACTATTCAATCGAAGCAGTTATCACCTGAGTTATAAGGTGCATCAAGATACAAGAACTTTTTTATTTAAAAGGGGGGAGGTGATGATTAGATATCTTATCCTGCCCTGCCCTGCAGAATGTTTTATTTTATTTTTTATTTTATTCAAGCAAGACGAAATAAAGATATAGCAATTTGGTTGTGGATTGCAACCTAGCAACAGCATTGCTGTAATAATAACAATTTTGCAGGCAGCTGAAGAAATGGTAGGCCATCTAGTTAGCCGTTGCAAGAATATTGCACAAACGGACTATAAGCCACAGCAAAGGGGCAACACCGGTGCACTGAAAGATCCTCAAGAAAGAAATGTCATTCCGTGGGAGCAAGAACTGGTGGGACCATAAAATGAGAAAGTCATAGAAAATGATGAAACTAAAGCGCTCTGGGACTTTAGAATTCAAACAGATTGGCACCTGCCACATGAACTCTTCCCAATTGTTGATAAGAAAGACCAAAAAAAAGTATATAAAAGTATATAAGTGGATAACGAACATTGCAGTACCTGGAGACAGCAGAATAGACGAGAAAGAACTGGAGAAGATAACAAAATACAAAGACCTACAAATAGAAATAGAAAGACTGTGGCAAAGGCAAGCAAGGGTAGTACCAATAGTAATAGGCATCTTGGGTGCAATCCCAAAACAACTGGAGCACCACTTGAACACCATCGGCATTGACCAATTCGCCACCAGTCAATTGCAAAAGGCAGCTTCAGTCGGAACAGCTTACACTACATCCTAGGAAAATGTGTTTAATACCCTCAAACCGCAAAGTCTGCCTATCCCCCAGTGCTTTTTCCGGCTGGCTGTGACCGAAAAATAATTGTGGGATCCTTTTTCAGGCTGACCTCAAAAAAAAAATCCAGCCGCTTGCTCGCAATCTATGGAGCGAAAGGCGTCCCATTGTGCTCCAACTTCAGAAGCCAATCTAGAGTAGAGTTTTTGTTTTTGTTTCTTTTTAATTAAAATCAAAACCTGAACCACGGCGTCCTACAATATCGCCACTCCAAGAAGGACAGAGAAGGAGATACCTGTTGCAATCCTGCACACCTTAAAGTTCCTTGGACTCGTTGACCTTTGGTTTTGAAATATACACCGTAGGGTTACACTAGAAGGCTGCGGTGTGAGTTACGCCCACACCGCAGAAGCCCACGGAACTAAAAATTGGTGTGCAGTTCCCAGCAGACCTACACGATTCAAGTGAAAATTCTTTTTTAGAGATCTCCAAATATCCTATTGTTGCATTAATGTAAAAAGTTTGCGCAATGAAAAGCGGAGCTGTCCAGAGATTTCTTCCACGATTAGGGACACAGCGGTAAAAACTTACAGCGTGCAGTGGGGTTCTCTTGGATGCAGACAAGGATAATGCAAAAAAAAATATTAGAGACCAGATCCTCGCGATGAAAAGGTCTCAGAGGTTGTTAAATCTCTTTAGTGCTTATTTTACCATAGGCAGGCGCTTGGCGAACACGTCTTCATTCTCCTAGTAGTTCGGCGTATTGTGTATTTTATTCCATTTTGCTGGGAGTTCGTCGTTTTGTTTTGTTTTTAAAAATGAAAAATTTTAACCTATTCAGCTGCCGGGCATAAACACACACACACACACACACAAGATTATGAAGGGTGCTGTGTAAATGCTTATTTTTTTTTTAAACCAGTTGTGGATTGCAATCCTAAAACGTTTATTATTAGGGAGTGAAATCCGACTGAAGTGAATATTGGGGGATCAAGCCGAGCGGCTAAGATTTCAGGTTGGATTTGAGCCTCTCGCGTTCACAATCGTGTGCGCGTCTGCCTGTGTGAGAGACAGAGAACGAAATGGAGAAGAACGACAAAAGTTTTCTGGTCAATTGCTGACCCCCTAAGCTTGCAACGGAACCAGGGAACAACCGTCTATTTAGACATTGTGGGCTTCCATATTTTCTTGGTTTTCGACTTGCGTCTTCTTCCTGTGTTTGCTGCGATCCTGGAGAGATCTCAGCTTCTCCTAAGTCGCTCCAGAAATCGTGTACGGGGAAATCAGACACCCTGTCCGGACGTGAAACGTCAGGTGGGAGCCACGCCGTTTGAAAAAGCTGACCGGAGCTCTGTGTTTCCAGGACCCCGCGCCCAGTCAGTTTCCCTTCATTTTAACCTTTGGTCTCGTTGGGGGAAATGCCTGGGTTTAAATCAGGTTCCCCTCCTGTCTCAACTGATGGGTTAGTTAGGGTCCCTCGCCTTAAAAATAGACATCTTAAGCAGCTCCAGCCAGAGGTGAAATCCGTTATTTACATCTGCCTGCCTGCCTACTTAACATTTATCTGTTTGTCTGTCTCTAACTATCTGTCTCTCTATCTGTCTGTCTCTTTCTCTCTCTCTTTCTCTTTCTTTCTCTTTCTCTCTCTCTGTCTCTGCCTCTGTCTCTCTGTCTCTTTCTCTGTCTGTCTGTCTGTCTGTCTGTCTGTCTGTCTTTCTCTGTCTGTCTTTCTCTCTCTATTTCTCTTTCTTTCTCTCTCTCTCTCTCTCTCTCTCTCTCTCTCTCTCTCTCTCTCTCTCTCTCTCTCTCTCTCTCTCTCTCT
>NW_015394055.1:12399-17840 GCF_001527695.2 Protobothrops mucrosquamatus
GAGGAGGGGGAGGAGGAGGAGGAGGAGGAGGAGGAGGAGGAGGAGGAGGAGGAGGAGGAGGAGGAGGAGAAGGAGGAGGAGAAGGAGGAGGAGGAGGAGGAGGAGGAGAAGGAGGAGGAGGAGGAGGAGGAGAAGGAGAAGGAGAAGGAGAAGAAGGAGGAGAAGGAGAAAGAAGAAGAAAAACGAAGCAAACCTGCCCTCGTTCTTTCCCCTCGCCAGGCTTCTGAGGCTCGCATGGAACCGAGCAAAGAGAATTTTTGTAAAGAAAAAATCCTGCCGGTGATGCGGCCCAACTTCTAAAAAACAAAAAAACCAAAGAAAAAACCAACCAACCAAGGGTGAAGCTGCTTAAAGAAGCTGTTTCCGCGCTGGGCTGAGAACTCCCGTCCGGGTGGAAGGCAGGATCGCAACCGAAGGCTGGATCGGAGGAGAGGGATTCCTCTTTGATTGACACTCTCCCCCCCCCTCCCTCTGCGCGCGCCTTTTTGGGGGGCGCTTCTTCGACCGCAAAAAAGGACCCCGGCGATGGCTTTGAGTTCCCGGGCGCACGCTTTCTCCGTGGACGTTTTAATGGGCAACGCCAATCCTACCAAGCGCAAGCTGAAGGATCTGGAAGAGGATCTCTCCTCCGAGACCCGGACGGAAAAAGCGGCTTTCCGGAGAAGCCAAGCGCCCGGTAAGCTCCGTTTCTTCTCGGATCTCTTTCCAGGTTTAATCAGGAGTCCAGCAGCAGTGAGGATCGGGACCCCTAAATCCACGGAAGCCCCCCTTTTTTCCCCCTCTTCCCTACTCTGACCCGCGCAAGCTTCAGCGCCCGGGGAGGGGAGGATTCTCCCATTTGTTTCCCGGAGTTTGAAAGAGCAAAGTTTTAGGATTGGGTTCAACTTAACGACTGAGTTACCCTTGGGCAATACATAGGATCAGGAATTCACCAGTCAGAATGCGGTCCCACGACAGTCTCCTGCTTGAGCAGGAGGGGGTGGACTAGAAGACCTCCAAGGTCCCTTCCAGCTCTGTTCTGGTTGATTGATTGGCAGGCTTGTTCCTTCCCCCCCCCCAAAAAAAAACCCGCGCTAACCAAGGTTAGCGCTAATGGAGCATTGCCAGGCAACGAGGTGAACGGGTTCTGTGTTGACTCCCTCCCTTGTTCATTAGAAATTAATTCTAATTTCTCAGAATTAAAAACAAACATAAAGCATGCTTGTTTGCTAAGTTAAAGCCGCCACAGGAGAGAAACTGGCAGGAGGGAGAGAAATAGAGGGAGAGGAATATGGGTGAAGACTTAGGGTCAAGGGAGCCCAAAGGGAAACGGGCCACAGGAGAGTCGCCTCCTGCATCGATCTAGTAATAATAATAATAATAATAATAATAATAATAATAATAATAATAATAATAATAATAATAATAATAATAATGATAAAGTTGGAAGGGACCTTGGAGGTCATCTAGTCCAACCCCCTGCTCAGGCAGGAAACCCTATACCATTTCGGACAAATGGCTGTCCAGTCTCTTCTTAAAAACTTCCAGTGTTGGAGCATTCACCACTTCTGGAGGCAGGTAGTTCCACTTGTTAATTATTCTAACTGTCAGGAAGTTTCTCCTTAGTTCCAGGTTGCTTCTCTCCTTGATTAGTTTCCACCCATTGCTTCTTGTCCTGCCTTCAGGCACTTTGGAGAATAACTTGACTCCCTCTTCTTTGGGGCAGCCCCTGAGATATTGGAGCACTGCTATCATGTCCCCCCTCGTCCTTCTCTTCGTTAAACTAGACATACCCAATTCCAGCAACCGTTCTTTATATGTTTTAGCCTCCAGTCCCCTAATCACCTTTGTTGCTCTTCTCTGTGCTCTTTCTATCTTCTCTGTACTCTTTCTAATAAAATAATAAATAATAAAATAAAATGATAAAACAAAATCTCCTTGTCAACCAATAATAATAATAATAATAATAATAATAATAATAATAATAATAATAATAATAATAATAATAATAATAATAATAATAATAAAGGAGACCTTTAGTTTCCAATAACAAATATCAATTTCAGATTTCAATTGCTGAACAATTCTGCAATTCCAACAATCCCAGGCCACTTTTCATTTGGGAGAGAAAGGGAAGCCAGGCCAGGGCTGAGAACATAATATGTAAGTGAATTATTATTTCCTCCAGACGTCATAGGAGAATTATTGACATTCCCGTCCAGGCTTCTAATGGGGTAACCTAAAACGAATGGAGGACTATCTTCCTTGTTTAAGGGAGGAAAGCCCTGGAGCAACTCAAGGAAGGGGTGACATTATCATATTTCTCTGTACACACACACACACACACACCCCAAGGAAGTCTCAGTGAACTTCTGAACCGGGTTCACATAACATTCTTGACCCACTTAAAGAGGTAATGGCTGCATTGGCTCAGCCAGCAAAGCTGGACTGGCACTCACCCCTGTTGGTTAGCTGTCTGTCGGATGGGATAAATTTGTCATTCCAGGAAACAGGAGCTCAGCAGTCTGTCCCATGAAGACAGAGCAACAAAGATGGTTAGGGGACTGGAGGCTAAAACATATGAAGAAGAACGGTTGCTGGAATTGGGCATGCCAAGTTTAATGAAGAGAAGGACGAGGGATGACACGATAGCAGTGTTCCGATATCTCAGGGGCTGCCCCAAAGAAGAGGGAGTCAAGCTATTCTCCAAGGCACCCGAAGGCAGGACAAGAAGCAACAAAGGATGGAAACTAATCAAGGAGAGAAGTAACCTAAAATTAAGGAGACATGTTCTGACTGTTAGAACAATTCATCAGTGAAACAACCTGCCTCCAGAAGTTGTGAATGCTCCAACACTGGAAGTTTTTAAGAAGAGACTGGACAGCCATTTGTCTGAAATGCTACTATAAGGTCTCCTGCCTGAGCAAGGGGTTAGGCTAGAAGACCTCCAAGGTCCCTTCCAACTCTGTTGTTCTGTTCTATTCCGACAGCCATTAAACAGACGCATCAAAGCTCATTTCCATTGCTTCTCACATTTTATTTCTTCTTCACATTTCTCTTCTCCAGAAAAGAAAACCAAAGGAGAAATAACACTGTCTCTTTGTGAGGAAGCCAGAGAAGAAACTGGGGAGATCCAAGTGGACTTACAAGGCTCAGAGCTGTGGAAGAGATTTCATGAAATTGGCACCGAAATGATCATCACCAAAGCTGGCAGGTAAGATCTAGACTTGTAGGTGATCACCTGGGCACACATATTTCGTCTCCTCCCCCCTCCCCTCCGCTGTACACATCCTGCCTTTAAATCCTCCCGGTCCTAGAACGGTATTTATTTCTGCTAAACCACAAAATGTGGATATGATTTTATTCTGTACTTCTTTGGACTAGTGGTCCTTAGAAGAGGGAGTCAACCTGTTCTCCAAAGCACCTGAGGGCAGAACAAGAAGTAACAAACAATAAGTGGAAGGGCTTGTCTCCAGAAGTTTTGGAGACAAGACATCACTGGAGATTGTGTTTGTTTTGTCTGAAATGGTATAAGGTCTCCTGCTTGAGTACGGAGTTGGATCAAAAGACCTCCAAGGTCTTTTCCAATTCTGTTCTTTCTTTCTTTCTTTCTTTCTTTCTTTCTTTCTTTCTTTCTTTCTTTCTTTCTTTCTTTCTTTCTTTTTCTTCCTTTTCCTTCCTTCCTTCCTTCCTTCCTTCCTGGAAATGTATACAGGGTTTCAGATTACTATCTTAATCCATAGTGTGGTGGATTTGTTGGGCACAGCATGTCGGGTGACACACAATGTTGCGTGAAAACCAACCAGAAAAAAGCCACTTGGCCACTGGTCGTAAATCTAAACGTCGAACAAGCCATGTTTTAGTTTAGAGCATTTTGCAAACTCAGCCCCAGTGATTGGTTTGTGGGTCAAGCAGCTCTGCCAGTCCAAAATAATTGAGCCAATTAAATAAATTATAGCTACCGTTGGTGACTATTGGGAGCAGAAACATTAAGCTTCGTTGAAATTAATATTTTCACACTGATCAGGTTCACACATGCGTAAGACAAGATATGCAATGTTCACCTCAGCCAATGGAAACTCCTGGGTAACTTTTATCAGGGTCCCAGCTAAGAAGGTTTGGACCTGATTAGTACTTAAGATAAGAAAAACATTCGGAGTATCTCAGGGCCACAGACTTGATTATGAAAATAATCATAATAAAATAATATCCCCCCCCCCAAAAAAGCAATTTCAAACCATAACCGTCCTGTCACTAAAACTAGATGGCTAGAGTCATAATGACCTCAGGAGTCAAATTTGCTTGGAAACCGATGCTTCTTTATTGTGTGAACGCAGCTAGTGTGGTTCGTTTGAGCAATGAGTTATGGCTTTGTGTAGGATGCAAACCCCTCAATAAATAAAAGAGTGTTTTACTCAGTAAACTGTAGTTACTTCAATCATGGTTTCATGAGAAGTCATCACCATAATGATGACTAGACGGTGCTATAAATCACTTGTATAGAAAGGGAACTGATATGATACCATTTTAAAGTAATTTGTCTTCAGTAAAACACCAAGAATTCTGTGAAACTGGGCTTAAGCATTTTCAAGTTTGCTAGAATTACATCACAATGCCTTGTTTTGGCTTGGCTCCATGCTTTCTCCTTTGGACAATCAGATGCTCTTTACCGGCTTAAACAAACTACTTAAGACAGCAATGGTGATGACATCGATAAGTCAGATGTAGTCATTTCAGCATTAAAACTCACAAAAGGGCTACACGTCTTGCTGTCTCTAGGATTAATCTGCCCTTCTCCTAAAGTGAGTGTTAAAAATCCATCCTTCTTCACGCAAGAGGGCAACAGATGACTTTCCTAACGTTCCACCTTCATTAAATGTCCCTCCCCACAACGCAAAAATATTAGCAACGCTGAACCTAGAACACTTGTTGTTGTTAGAGGAACAAAGCAAAGCTGGAGAGCCACAGTGGCACTCTTGAGCATGGGCTACCTGGGCTGTTTATGGGAAACATTTGGAAAACAAAATTAAATATCATTACTGTGAAACTGTGAAAGAGTAAGGAGCTTACTCTTATCTCTATTTTGCTTTTCTTCGGCTATTTATCTGCAAATCTTATTCTAGAGGTATTCTGTATTCTTGGTGTTATCTGAGCTTAATTGTTTTCTTTCAGACGTTTCATTACCCAAGAACTGATGATGTTACTTAGTTGGGTAATAAATTGTCTGCAAGCAAACAACCAAGCACCACAAATTCCACAGTAGTCCTCCTCCTCCTCCTCCTCCTCCTCCTCCGTTACCTGGTTGGTAATGAAACATATGCAAGAAAACCACCAAGCTCAGAGAGCACAAAGAACCCCACAATTCAATTCTGAGCTACAAATATTCTCTTCTATTGATATTTTGTGCATTGCTACTTGCAATACTTCTTTCATTTACCTAGATAATTATGAGAACTAGGAAA
>NW_015394055.1:23421-24565 GCF_001527695.2 Protobothrops mucrosquamatus
GCATGGTGTTTCTTCCAGATGCACTTGGACTGTTGAGACCAGATGTGTACAACTGCATTTACTTTCAAGAACAATATTCTCTGTGGGGCAGAATCAAAGATAGGAAGACGAGCAGAAATCTCTTATAGCAAAAACTCAGTCCAAATTCACTTGCAGAGTAATGATGTCTGTATCTTTCCACAAAGGAAGCAGAGTTAGATTTTTATAGCAAGAGAGAGAGAGAGAGAGAGAGAGAGAGAGAGAGAGAGACAGAGACAGAGACAGAGACAGAGACAGAGACAGAGAGAAATCAGAGAGAAATCAGAGAGAAATCAGAGAGAGACAGAGAGAAGAGAGAGAGAGAGAGAGAGAAGACAGAGAGAGAGAAAGAGAGAGAGAAGACAGAGACACAGAGAGAGAAGAGAGAGAGAAATCAGAGAGAGACAGAGAGAAGAGAGAGAGAGAAAGAAAGAAAGAAAGAAAGAAAGAAAGAAAGAATATGAGCTCTACGGAAGTTAAAGAATTCTAAGATGAAATCTGCTGAGAGAGAGAGAGAGAAGGAAGGAAGGAAGGAAGGAAGGAAAAGAAAAAAGGAAAATAAGGGAAAGGGAAGGGAAGGGAAGGGAAGGAAAGGAAAAGGAAGGAAAGAGAAGGGAAGGGAAGGAAAGGAAAGGGAAGGTCCACAAAGACCTGTAAAATCTTGAAAACAAACCAGTTTTACTTTGGCAGCTAAACCTCCAAGCCTCAACACGGCTTCCTTTCCTGTTTCTCCCTCCTTCTTATTTCCACAACAATATTGTGGGTCCACCGAAAGCGCTCTCTCAGGTTGTTATCCCACACATCTGGTGAAGTGAATTGAGAAATCCCAAAACATATGTGACACAAAAGGTACTACAGGACTCTGTTTGTTTTATGGCAATCCACAACTGTACAGCCTGTTTAAACAATCACCGTCAAAAATAATAGAAATGTAGGATTTGAGCTTGCTGTTTCACACAGTAATAGAAAAATATAATTCAACATTGCCAGCAAACAATTTACATACATGGTTGTTGTTTTTTTCTTAAAATGACCCTTGAGGAGAGTTTGTCCAAAGTAAAATTGGGAAATCAGCGAAAATCTATTCAGTGTGTGAAATATTTGCTCAAGTTTTGTTTTCTTTTTT
>NW_015394056.1:0-2641 GCF_001527695.2 Protobothrops mucrosquamatus
AGAGACAGAGACAAAGAGACCGAGACTGAGACAGGGAGAAAGGGAAAAAGAGAGCGAGAGAAAGTTAGAAAGAAAGAGAGAGAGAGAGAGAGAAAGAGTGAATGAGAGACAGAGACAAAGAGACTGAGACTGAGATAGGGAGAAAGGGAAAAAGAGAGCGAGAGAAAATTAGAAAGAAAGAGAGAGAGAGAAAGAGTAAGAGATTATCTGTAAAAATTGGACGAACGTTGGAATCTTATGCACGAGATAACCTAAATATGAATACAGTGGATCTTTCGGAACCCTTAGCAGAACTGATATTCACATCCTTCAACCCCAACTCCAAAGTTCCCAGTTTTCTCTCACCCCCTTTCCATCACCCCTTCCCTCTCCCCACCCCCCACCCCTCTGGTCTGAAAGCTTTTCTAGTAGGTAACACTATCTGAAATAAGTGCATGGGACGTTCAATGGGTAAAGCATAATGAACAACAGAAATGAAATTTGGGGAGGGGCCTTTCACCCCCATACATGTGTCACGGTTTTTTACAGAGAGCGAGGGGCAGAAGTGAGGGCACAGACCTACGGGTGTGCAGGATGTGCGCTGCAGGTTTTATCTCTCCGCGTGTGCCTGTGTGTTTGTATGTGTGTGGGAGAAAGAGAGTTTGGCAAAAAGGTGAAGAGAACTTGAGGAAGGAGTGGTTGGTGACGGTTGGTGCTTTGGGATGGGGAAAAAAAATGGTCTCCAGTCTTTCCTATGAGGTTGCCCTGCAGATGAACTCAATTAGGAGATGAAATTGATCTTCTTCTTCTTCTGTGTTTAGATCCTGCCTGTGTTTGGTAGTTTAATGGTATCTGTTTACACACAAACAGAGGAGACTGGAGAGGAAGAAGGCCTAAGAGAGAGAAGGAGGGGAAAGAAATTGGTGTTTGAAGAAGAAAAAGAACAAATGTCTGCGGAGATGCTCAGTCTATCCAGGTCCTGGTTGTCCCAAAGGAGCTTTTTCAGGAGGCAACTGGACTTTCTTGTTTTTCTTTGAAGACGTTTCACTTCTCATCCCAGAAGCTTCTTCGGCGCTGACTGGATGGTGGATGATGGTCATTGACCAGCTGTCTGCGAGGAATATAAATCCTTCCCTTCCCCACTGTCCAGCGATTGCAACAATTAAATTAGCACAAAGATATCTTCAAGAAAAATGCAAAAAAAATTCTCAAGCCTACTGAGAAAAATATATATATAGGAAAACAGAAGCCTTTTTTCCAGGGAAAGAAAACTTTAGAAGCATTCATCAAAAATATCCAGACTCAGCACTATGTAAACAGAAAAACAGTAAACATATTTATCGATGTTTATGTCTATATGCGATTGCCATCGCAGACGTCTTTGGAGTACCATGCTGCAAAATTCAGAAAGTGTTCTTAAAAAAATAATAATAATAGTTTTATTAAGGTTATAATTGCAACAGTGAAAACTAACATAAGAAAGAAAGAAAAAAGAAAAAGAAAGAANCTCCTCCTCCTCCTCCTCCTCCTCCTCCTCCTCCTCCTTCTCTCTCTCTCATTTTAAAGCCTGTTTCCATCATGTTCCTCCCAACTATTTCAATGGGGGGGGGAGTTACTTCCTTTCCCTTCCCTGCAGATAAATCTCCTTCCTTCTGGCTGATGAACTTGGTTGCCTCCAGAGACTCTGGTGGAGGAACACTTCCTACCTTGCCTGAACTTTCAAACTTTACCCTGCCGCTCCAGTGGAGGGGTGATTCTCAGCACTCCATCAACAAGTGGTACATATGAAAAACAGATAAAAAAACACGCACGCAGACATCCCTCGGAGCCTTCCCATCGCAAATGTATTTAGCAGCCCTCGGCAGCTGCTTTTCCTTTTTTTTTTCCTTTCCTTTTTTTCTTGTTGCTGTTGAAATTTGCAACTGTACATGAGCCCTGGCAGAGATTTGACCGAAGATGAGTGCCGCCAAGGCAAAGGAGCCATCTGCTTGACGGCTTGATCAAGTTACGGTGGTAATGATTTGCCCAGCTTCCCTTTACAGATGGAAATCACTCTGTCTCTCTCTCTCTGAGATTCCATAGTTCAGTTGTTTCTTTCCAGTTTTGCAAGCAGCTCCTGTTCATCTCGCTCCCAACTTAACTTGGTCAAAAACTCGGCTGCCCAACTCTGGCCTTGCCTCTAAGACGTGGCCATCCCGTGGCACGTTGATCTGACTTATCTCCTGACTTTTGCGCTGGAACATAACATGGTGCTTGTTCTCCCTATTTTTCTAGGCCATAGGGAAGTCCGCAATCCCGTAGTATCCTAGGCTTGGAAGAGGTCCTGCGGTCTTCTGGTCCAATCCTCAAACCTTCTCAGACAAAAAGGCTGTCTCAGTTTTGTTTGAAAATTTTCAAGGATGGATCTTCCATGCCGTTGAAAAATACATCTATGAATCTATTGATCTATCAATCAATCTATCGATCTATCAATCTACTAGAAAACCCATGACCTGCTGGATCATCTTTTCGGTTGTGTCATTGTTTCAGAGACATTGAAGCAACAGTTGGACCAAAGTTGGACCAAAGTCTCCCTCCATATCTCCTTCTCTCTCTCTCTCTCTCTCTCTCTCTCTCTCTCTCTCTCTCTCTCTCTCTCTCTCTCTCTCTCTCTCTCTCTCTC
>NW_015394056.1:7005-14243 GCF_001527695.2 Protobothrops mucrosquamatus
TTAAGCTAGTCACATGGTTGTTAAGCATGTCAGGAGGTTGCAAAAGGGGATCACGTGACCCCAGGATGCTGCAACCGTCATAAATACAAGTCAGTGGCCAAGCGGCTGAATTTTGATCACATTATCGTGGGAGATGCTGCAATGGTTGCCAAGTGTGAAAAACGGTCCTAAGTCCCTTTTTTCAGTGCTGTTGTAACTTTGAACAGTCATTAAATGGATGGATGTAACTCATGGACTACCTGTAATATGTCAAAATTCCAGACTGGCATTGAAAACCACGCTACACAGGGCCAACTACAATACAGAAAGGTTATAAAAACAAGAAATCAAGGGTTACCAATGGAAAAAAACCCTCAAAGGTTTCTTGGGAAAATAAAACTATATATTGAATTTATTTTGTTCACCGGGGAGCAGAAGTATTTCAAAACAACGGGGCAACCGTGGAGAAGAGCCTGGTGCTTGTAAGGCCAACGGTCACTTACCGAAGTGGAATTTAGACGGAGTTCCTGCTTGAAGATTTCAGCCACAAAGAGGGGATAATGAATGAAAAGACTTTCAACCAACCCTTGAATCTGAATGTTGATTCAAACCAAACTATAAGGGACTTGCACTGTTTTCAAAAGCTGCACAAACTTCAGCAGGCCAAATTATATTCAATGGGCAGAGCAGAGAGAATGACAATGACTAAGAAACCCTTGAGTTTTGCTCAAGAAAAAAGAAGGAAGGAAAGGGAGGGAGGGAGGAACAGAGGAGGGAAGGAAGGAAGGATAGAAGGAAGGAAGGAACAAGGAAGGAAGGATAAAAGGAAAGAAGGAAGGATAGAAGGAAGGAAGGAAAGGCAGGAAGGAAGGATAGAAGGAAGGAAGGATAGAAGGAAGGAAGGATAGAAGGATAGAAGCAAAGAAGGAAGGATAGAAGGAAGGAAGGAAGGAAAGAAGGAGGGATAGAAGGAAGGAAGGAAGAAAGGAAGGAAGGATAGAAGGAAAGTAGGAAGGAAAGACAGACTATAGATGCTCTTCATGTGCTTAACGAAGCCACACCTCTCTTTGCAACCAGAACTAATAAAAAAAACTATTTGAAAGTTTAGCTTCTCAAAATGCAAACTTGTAAATCAATTACGCCCCTCTTCAGAGGCTTAGTTGATCTAAAGTGAGGGGGACCCAAATCCTCACCCACAAACATACAGTGAAAGGAGATGGGGGAAACCAACGAATGATCAAGCCCCTCCTATTTCTTCCCCCCTCCCTTAACCTTCTTTCCTGACATCTCTGCGGACCTCAATGGGAAGAAGTTGAAGACTGCAAAAAGGACGTACAGATTAGAGCTGAGCGGGGTAGGGGGGAGGGGGGAAGGGACAGCAGAGAGACTTATTTTTTGTGCCATGTGACTTTGTGACCTACCCACCCAAACTCCTGGACAGGAACAGAAGGGGCCATTCAGAAGCAAGCTGGATTGTATCTTGGGGGCAAGAAGAGTACGAAAAGGAAAGTTTTGACAGGTGAAATGACCTTAATATAATTAACCCTCTTCCTCCAAATAAAGCCGTATTCTTCACTCAGGTCTTGGTTTCCGCCCTTCACCCCTCCTGTTGGAGTAATGCGATCCAACACAACCTGACACAATGGAACGAAGGCTTTTTTTTGCAACTGGAATGCACTTGGGGTTTCCTCGCCCTCTGACATTCCCCCCTTCTTGTCTACCATTGTGTAGACACACATACGCGCACACACACACTCCAACTGAAAGGCAGACTTCGGTAGATATGGCTATTGATCCTCCACAATGTTTTTTAAGGAGGGAGCTGAAAAGGAACACACGTTTTTCCCCCCCCCCCTTCCTCCTTCGCTTCCCCATAATCGCGTGATTTGGCCTGGTAGCCCAATCCGTCTTGATGAACCTTGGGACACAGATGTCAATAAGAATTAGATTGTCCCGGGGAGCTGGTCACTTAGGGCTCCAGTTGGCCGTCTGCGGTGAGCACCCTCAAGTCCTCGGAGCTCTGATCTCAAATCAGGTTTGGCAGCAGCAATGAAAAGACATTGAATAATAACATTACTGGGGTGATGGGAGATCAGGAGGAAAAGCTCCTTCAAACAATGCGCAGGAGAAATGGAGACTTGTGTGTGCGTGTGTGTATGAGACCAAAAACAAAAACAAAAAAACCACTGGCAAGAATTGGTCCAAATGGAAAACACTTTGTGGGCAAGAGGCTAAAGTTTGGCTGCTGCTTACCCAGCAAAGCAGCCTGATCCCCAGCATGCTTTGAACACAGTTTTCTAAGTAATGGGTACAGCTCTCTCAATAGGTTGGATTGTATCAGTAGAAGGGATTTTTTGTAGTTCGGGGGTCCAGCTGCGGGGTTCTTGGTACTAGTTCATTCTGAGCCTTAGCCTTCCTGATTCTGTCTTTGCAGATTCGGGCTATTTGCTGGTATTCTGCTCTAGTTATGCCCCCTTTTCCATTTTTTTTTATACTTGTCCTTTTTGTTCTTCAGTTTGTCAGGAAGCTCTTGGTGCAGCCATGACGGCCTCATCTGTTTTTCTTTCTTCCTGGTATTGCTTTTGTTTGGGCCTTTGTTATCTCATTTTTCAGAGTATCCCAAGATTCCTGTACTGTTTTTCCCTCTAAGTTTTCCATCCATGGAATCCTTCCTATTCTCTCTCTCTGTTTGTTGACGTCATCTCTCTTAAAGTATGAAACATTGTTTGTTCAGTTACCTGTGCCTGCATTATGATGAATTCTACTATGACATGGTCTCTCTCTCTCCCCTAAAGTTCCCACGACTTCTTTTCCCTTAACTATTTCATCCCTATTAGTAAGAATCAAGTCCAGCTTAGCTAACCCTCTAGTTTCCTCCTCCACATTTTGGGAGATAAAGTTGTCAGCTGGGCATGTCAGGAATTTGTTTGATTTCCCACTCCTTGCAGTTAGTTTCCCTATTGATGTCAGGCCCTTAGGAAGCAACTGCGAGCATGGTTATTTTCTTGCAGACATTTCATTACCAAACTAGGTAACAACATCAGTGCTGGTAGGGAGTTTGCTTGTCGGAAGATCATAAAAGGCCCTGGGACACTGCAACGGTCAAAAATAATTTTGAATTTTGATGACGTGACGCTTGTAAGCATGAAAAACGCTCATAAGTCTCTTTTTTCAGTTTTAACTTCAAACGGTCACTAAACAAACTGCTGGAAGTTGAGGACTTACCTGGATTAGATTCTGTCTTAGCTTCTTCTTTTTTTAAAAATCTCAGTTCTTCCATTTTGTTGGAACTTTTTTGTGTAGATTTGTGGCTTTCGGCAAATTCTCCACCCCGCAGGTCAACGCTGAACATAATTTGAAAAATCCTTCCGGTATAATCCGTTTGGTAGGTCACCACTACCACCACCCCCTCTTCAAAATTGTAAATATGCAATGGGAAGAAAAATGTCCGATCTAATTAAGACCAGTTGAAATGTATGGAGACTGGATTCTCCCAGTGGGACTGCTCGGGGTTCAAGAGGTTAAAAAGAGGAATGTTCTGTCTAATAACAGAAATCCAGGGCTGCAGGCACGCTTTCTTCATCCGGTATTTAGGGCAAATTAGTTGACAGAGCTGAAGAAACACAAAAGGGAGGGCACCCGTCCTGATGGGAAGGGCAGAAAGGTGTGGAATTTACATTTTTCTGATCACTTGTGCCCCATCTGAGCTGGAAGTCCAGAGAAATCATGAAGTAAAAAAAAAAAAGAAGAAGCCCACAAAACAAACACAGTATAATTCGGATCGGGGCTACAGATGGCCACCTCTTGTTTCGATTTTACAGAATACAGAATAAGGGACGTGGGAGGTCTTCTAGTCCAACCCTGTACTCAACAGGAGACCTGGCTTATACCCTTCCAGACAAGTATCTATCCAGTCTCTTTTTGAAAACTGCCAGTGCTCTTCTTTTCATGGTTTATTCTATTGCTCCATTACTCTGCTACTGTCATAACAGAATAATAGAGTTGGGAGGGACCTTGGAGGTCATCTAGTCCAACCCCCTGCTCAGGCAGGAAACCCCAAACACTTTCAGACAAATGGCTGTCCAATCTCTTCTTGAAAACCTCTAGTGTTGGAGCGCCCACAACTTCTAAAGGCAAGCTGTTCCGCTGATTAATTGTTCTCCCTGTTAGGAAGTTTCTCCTTAGTTCCAGGTTGCTTCTCGCCTTGATTAGTGTCCACCCATTGTTTCTTGTCTTCTGATGCTTTGGACCCCTCTCTTCCTTGTGGCAGCCCCTCAAATATTGGAACACTGCTAATCTGTCACCCCTGGTCCTTCTTTTTACTAGACTAGACACATCCAATTCCTGCAACCCTTCTTCATATGTTTTAGCCTCCAGTCCCCTGATCATCTTTGTTGCTTTTCCTTGCATTCTTTCCAGAGTTTCAACATCTTTTTTATATCGTGGTAACCAAAAGTGGATGCAGTATTCCAAGTGTGGTCTTACTAAGGCTTTACATAGGGGTACTAACATCTTCATATAATTTTGATTCTACCCCTCTATTAATGCACCCTAGTAGGAATATATTAGTAGGAATATATTGGCAGTTAGAACAATTAATCAGTGGAACAACCTGCCTTCAGATGCTCCAACACTGGAAGTTTTTAAAAAGAGACTGGACAGCCATTTGTCCAAAATGGTATAGGGTTTCCTGCCTGAGGAAGGGGTAGGACTAGATGACCTCCAAGGTCCCTTCCATCATCATCATCATCACCACCACCACCACCACCACCACAACCATCATCATCATCATCATCATCATCATCATCATCATCATCATCATCATCATCATCATCATCATCATCATCATCATTATTATTATTATTATTATTGCCTTTTTTGGCTGCTGCCACAAACTGCTGGCTCAAATTTAAGTGTTTGTCCTCCAGCATCCAATCTAATTAAGACCAGCTGTTTATTCTGTTGTTCCATTATTTTACTACTGTTATGTTTACACTTCTTTTCATTTCTCTATTTTGATTGTTGCAAGCCTCCCAGTGATGGAGTCCAATCTAATAGGAGGGCAACAAAAACAATTACGGATGAAGTTCAAGAATGGAACATGAGGAGTTGGGAATGGGGTGGGGGGCATAGCTTTCTTTAAATCAGGATGTCAAGCCATCAAGGAAGCTGTAGAAAGATGGAGAGAGAGAAGGAGGGAAAAATTTACAGACCTCCCCCCCACCACCACCACACACACACAGGCAAACACATCAAATGAATCCCAGCCATCTGACAACTATTAAATAAGATCAAAAGCACCACCCTACACAATTCACCCCCCCTCCCCCAAAAACCCGGAGTAAAATAGAACGACAAAAGGTTCTTTCAACCGAGAAGAAAACATGGAAGAATCAGAAGACGAGTTTCACTGCAATGTAATTGAGTTTGTGTGCAACTCTCATCAGACTAAAATGGGTAGTTTGGGGTTAAACATTATGTAGACTTTGGGGGGTGGGTGGGTGTTTTCAAAACACAAGGGTGTTTTGATAATTCAGGGTTATGATGATGATGATGATGATGATGGGTGAATCCAGTGAACTCTTCAACTGTTGAGGAAAGTAGGATGAGGTTAACAGAATGACAGAGTTGGAAGAGACCTTGGATGTCATCTAGTCCAACCCCCTGCTCAGGCAGTAAACCCTATACCATTTCAGACAAATGGCTGTCCAATCTCTTCTTAAAAACTTCCAGTGTTGGAGCATCCACAACATCCAGAGGCAAGGTGACCTATTCAGGTGACTCCGAGGGCAGAGATAAACCTCCAAGAATTTCTCAGAAAGAGTGCTAATGACCAGATGGCTACAGGGAGCATAAATCCTTCCATTCCCCCTCCATTCAGCCAGAACTGAAGAAGCTTCTTGGATGGGAAGCAAAATGTCTTCAAGGAAAAAGGAAGCACAGTTGCTTCTTGAAAAGGCCCTTTTGGGACAACCATGACCTGGATGACTGAGAACCTCCGTAGACACATTGAGGGTCAACTAATCAGAGAGGCGCCTTGGAGGTGGCCCTTCCAGACGGCCCTGGAGATCAAAGGTTTCCATCCATCTGGATCACTCAAAGAAGGAACAGCAAGCAGACGGTCCTCACTGTGGGGAAAAGAATACCATCATTATGGCTCAAAACGTAGGGGGTGCAACAGGGGTGGGGAAGCCAGGCCCGATGGTTTCCCGGAATAAAAAAGAAGCCGGCCAGTTTACAAATCTGCTTTGTTAATAGCTTTGTAAACATTTACTCAGAGTGACAGTTGGCAGGAACAGGCGGCACTCATTAGAAGCAACGTCGCGCGCGTTAAGAGCAAAGTTAGAGTGGAATTAGCCGGGTTTCCTGAGATTCGCCACCACGGAGCCAGCCACAGGCGGAGGCGATGTGCTGCGGCTGATTTGAGGCCGGGATCGCTGTAGGCCTCAACGCAGAAAGGCAAAAGAGGAAGCTTTCAGCAAGGCCTGAGCTTCCTTGCAACCCCACAGGAGACGGGAATACGGACTATGGAAGCTGACAAGAAGCCTGGGTGCCTGGAGGTGTGCAGCACCGCTGGCTGGAGGCTGGAAAAAAGTCCCTTTCAAACATTCCCCGTGGCAGGTTGACATGTCCCTGTAGCCCATCACCACCCCTCATGATGCAGAGATATATTCGTGTGAGGGGTCAAGAAAGAGAAGAAAAGTTGGTGTGGAGAATAACTGAGGGTGGGGTTTGTTTTTGTTTTTTTTACAGCAGAGGTCAGGTAATATACTAGATATATACCAGATAGATGATGTGTAGAATCTTAATCAGTAATCCTCACCTCTCTTTTTTCCTTCATCAGTATATTAACTCCTGAGTACAGAGATAAGATTTAGTAGATGGGGGCACACAAACTTTGTACTCACAACTCTCTGTAATATTCCCAGTGAAGTCAAACCACCTTTCTTCCCAGGGAAGCCTGTCATACTGGGACTTCTGGCCACTGGTAGGATGACAGGGGTCATCACCCAAATCTGCTTAGAGCTTTTTCAGATCTTTGTACTACATTTACAGAGTGGAATGGAATGATGAAGAAGAAGAAGAAGAAGAAGAAGAAGAAGAAGAAGAAGAAGAAGAAGAAGAAGAAGAAGAAGAAGAAGAAGAAGAAGAAGAAGAAGAAGAAGAAGAAGAAGAAGAAGAAGAAGAAGAAGAAGAAGAAGAAGAAGAAGAAGAAGAAGAAGAAGAAGAAGAAGAAGAAGAAGAAGAAGAAGAAGAAG
>NW_015394057.1:0-3995 GCF_001527695.2 Protobothrops mucrosquamatus
TATTTGCTTGGGACTTCACTGGTTATCAGGTATGACAACAATGACAAAAACTGTGGAAATTATAGCCTAAAATATCCAAAATGGAAATTCTTTATTCTTGGGTGGAATTAAGCCACCCAGAGTAACTTGGCTAAGTTGGGCATCTATGGAAATTACATATATAAATAAATGCATAATATGAACATGTTGTACTGCTCCTTGCCTTTCAAAAAAACCTATCTCTGGAACACAATATTTTGGGATTTACTGCTCTTTCTAGAATCTCAACATCTTTTTTACATCGTGGTGATCAAAACTGGATGCAGTATTCCAAATAATTGGGGCTTCCAGGATGAGTGTAACCATTCCATCCATCACATTTCTGCCCAACAACATCATCATTCTCTGCTCTACTAAGAGGTAAGGCAAAGTATCCAGAAGAGAGATGGGGGGAGGGGAATAAGGCGACAATAGCAAGCAGGCAGCCAAAATCCTGCCCGTTTTACGAAGCATGTAAAAATGGTTGGGAATTTGGTCACAGCCTTCATCTTGATCTTTGCCTTTCTTCCTGCAGATGCCGCTGAGAGAAAGTTCTGGGTGCTTTGATTTTTAATTGAATTATGTTTCCTTTCGTCTCTTCTCTCTTCCCTTCAGAATATGTTGCTTATCTGTGTTGCAAAAAATATTCCAACTTCAGAGTACTTTAGCATAAGATTTGTATACATTATTAATTCGGCTAAATATGGCTTAATTCATACTTGATTAATTAATACCTTTACTTTCATAGTAGAAAATATCATGAAAAAAAGCCAATTTTGTTGCAAATAGTGTAACGCTGAAGCTATTTCAGCAAAATCTCCTGTGGTCTAATAGAAAATTGAAAAAAAAGTGGATCATATTGACTGTTGTGTCCCTGTAACCGGCAAGCCAAACTCCCTGATGTTTTAATTTTTGATTTAATTTTTTGATAACATATCACAGTTGCAGCTATCTGTCTGAAAAGCAAAAGATAAAAACGACAAACTGGGTCATTAGAGACTTTTTGCAGCGATTTGCCTTTTTAAAAAAAACCCTGCACTCCTATTTCTGAAAAGAATCTAAAATTTCCAATTTATTTTCCTCTTTACTACGCATGCAGACACAAATATAGACTGTGTGCCATCAGATCATGACTACATAGATAAATGATGATTTACATCAACAGACCGTCTCCAAAATGGTACTGAGTTTCATGGGAAGACCAATAATCCATGGTAATATATATACTTTTCATGCAGGAACTTCACAAGTACAGTTCCCAGCAATCCCAGGAAATTCTGAGAAGATACCTGCTTGGTATTCTGAAGAACCTCTACTAGTTTATGTGGTCCAGGATTAGAATTTCCCAACCTTAAAAATTCTAGATATGTGGACTTCAGTGGTATGGATGTTGCTGGGAATTAGCAGTTGAAGTCCACATGTCTAGATGTGGTGTTTGCCAATGCTGGGGAAATCTTAATGAACGTGATAGTGAGCTGGATTGGGAACCTCAACGTGGAGCCCTATCATTGTTGATTAATTAGAACTTCTAATTGCCCATCATTAGTTAGGTCTGGACACAGGTAAACTTCTAAATGGTTTCAATGACTCTCTAAAGGAATGCAGATGACCAGCTGTCTGAAAACAACACAAATCCTTCCACTCCCCACCATCTAGTCAGAGCTGAAGAAGCTTCTTGGATGAGAAGTGAAACGTCTTCAAAAGAAACACAAGAAAGTCCAGTTGCCTCCTGAAAAAAAGCACCTTTGGGACAACCATATCTGGGTGACTGAGAACCTTCATAGACAATTAGAGCTGAACTGAAGTTGGTCAACATCTGTAGTTCCTCCATAGCTTTGATGAGAGCCAGTGTAAACAATAATCTACTTCTTATATGGCAGTTTCTTCTCTATTGATATGCTGACTATGTACTTCTGGTAGGCCTCCAGGCCAGATCAATGAAGGAAGGAAGTAGCCATGCACTGCTCCCTTGATTCAAAAGGTTTACTGTGCTGAAAAATTAAGCTATTATTTTTTTGGGGTGGGAGGCAAATGAACTCAACTGACAGCATTTTCTATAAGGCATGTGGACTTTGTTGAATAGATTTATTCCACTCTTCCAGGCCCTAATCCAGATAGATCTGAATGGCAAGAAGCCACCTATCCATTTTTGTGGATGCCCGTATCGCTGGACCATAGATGCCAAGAGAATGAAATATATGTTGTCCTTCCTGGCATTTTGTTTTCCTTTCCAAGCACAAATGGAGAATGGGCAACGACGCTAGCCATACAAGGCAAGCCAGCACGTTTATTACAGAGACTGTTGTATACAATCATGACTACATGAGAAAGAGGAAAAAATATCAAGCAGGTCAGTATGTTATGCAAGTATCCAGGATACCGGTAGTGGAGGTGATTGAGCCAACAGAGTAATCAAAGAAGAGATTTTTTTTTACAAAGGACACTTAGAGTTTCTCAAATTTATTTGCCACTTATTTTTTTTCTCTTCTGTAACAGCTTGAATAGAAGCTGGGAGAACAGAATAATAGAATTGGAAGGGACCTTGAAGGATGTCTAGTCCAACTCCCTGCTCAGGCAGGAAACCCTATACCAAATTCTTAAAAACCTTCAATGTTGGAGCATCCACAACTTCTGGAGGCAAGCCATTCCACTGATAAATTATTCTAATTATTAGGAAATTTCTCCTTAGTTCCAGGTTGATTCTCTCCTTGATTAGTTTCCATCTGTTGCTTCTTGTCTTGCCTTCAGGTGCCTTGGAGAATATGATGAACCCCCCCCCCCATTCTGTGTGACAGCCCTTCAAATACTGGAACACTGCTATCATGTCACTCCTAGTCCTTTTTTTTCACTAAACTAGATTTACCCAATTCCTGCAACTGTTTTTATGTGTTTTAGCCTCCAGTCCCAGGGAGTTCTAGTCCCATCTTAGACACAAAGCCTAAAAGAATAACCTTGGACCAGTTATTCTCTATCAGCCCTAGGAAATGGGCAATGGCAAACCACTGTCAAAAACAGACAGAAGATGAAGAAGGAGGAGGAGAAGCAATCTTTTATGTTATTTATTTATTTTTTGTGGACTTTCTCTTCTTATAAAGTTTAGGACAAAACAAAAAACTTCCAATTTACATTTCCTAAGCTTGATCACTGAATCCTGCTGGCTCACAGTTATATATGAATAAATGGCACATCATTTTTCACATGATGGACCATACATTCCCCAGTTAATCCTATCAAAATTGCCTAGCTATACTGAGATATTTTCTTTTGGAAATAAAAATTGGCTTTAGAATCTCTTTCTACACGCCACTGGTAGAGTTTGGAAATGAAAGCTCTCTTAGAAACAGTAGACATTGCAGATAGAGCAGCATCTGTTTTTGTAGACCAATTCCATGTTTATTCTTTCTTCTGGCTTTAGAGCATCTACCTCACTCAGGGGACAACTGCTGATCATTTACAAAGTGAACAAACACAGATGTTTCTCCATAACATGCAAGCAAATGACATGTAGAGAACTGGAGTAAGCCTATAGTTTCTGCACTCCAATCTTTCTTTGCCAACTGGCTGTAAGATAAACAAAACAATAAAGGGAACAAGGAGGCCAAGACAGCAAAGAACATTTAAGGCAACTGGATCAGAAGCTGAGCATTATGTGTCTCTAAGGTGACGTCCACATTAATAGTTAAGTTATCGCTAAGTTTCAGTGAAGTTTAAATTCAAACCAAGGTGAACCAGAAGAACAGAGTTGGAAGGGACCTTGGAAGTCTTCTAGTCCAACACCCTGACGCCATCGCTGACTATAGGGGGCGAAACCTTGGCCCCCTCAGAGAGGGCGCGCAACTTGGGAGTCCTCCTGGATTCACGGCTGACTTTGGATGACCATCTGTCGGCCGTGACCAGGGGGGCGTTTTATCAGGTTCGCCTGATTCACCAGTTGCGGCCTTTTCTGGACCGGGACGCCTTACACACAGTCACTCATG
>NW_015394057.1:5298-8091 GCF_001527695.2 Protobothrops mucrosquamatus
GCGGACCTGACCTAGGGTGGATTTTATACTGGGTTTTTTAGGAATTTGGAAGACACAACTTTAAAATTTGGTTTAATTCGGTTTTAAGGGGGGGATTGTATATATACTTTGGTTTTAAATATGTTGTGCGCCGCCCTGAGTCCCGCTGGGAGAAGGGCGGCATATAAATTAAATTAAATAAATAAATAAATAAATAAAAATAAATAAATTAAATAAACCAGGAAACCCTACACCATTTCACACAAATAGTCTAACCTCTTTCCTCTAACAACAAATTTATGCTGAATTTCACAATGTGTGAAATCAACCTAAGGTCTGTTTGGTTTAGCTTTAGTGTGCTACTGTATATGAACCATTATAGTTTATAAGTCATGGTTTATTGGTTAATTTTTAAAAAGGTAAAAGAAACAGGGAAAAGCCTTCACCTTCTTTCTAAGATGTAGTAATCAAGGAATGTTCTGATTGTGACATGGAGAGAGAAATCCACCTCCTAATATAATCTAAATTTAATCCTCAGACTTTGGTGTAGCTTCCCTGTTTGTTTTGCATTTGGGAATCCTGGGATTCAATGACCTTTATTTCCTGTGAGAGCATTTGTGTTTCCCAGCTGTTTCTGTCTGTTCATCCGTCCATCCATCCATCCATCCATCCAATAGAGAACAAGTCCCTTTCTTCCTACCACATGTGTTTATGGTCCTACTTTCCACACAAACGTTTTAGCCACACAATTTCTAACCCTGGGTCTCAATCAGGCTGTGGTCAAGCCTGGTTGAGCTAAATTTGTGTAATGAAATGAACATAAAGACAATTCTCTCACCAGGAGACGTTTGTTAGCTGAATTACATGATTACCATGATCAGAATGGTTTTGCTGACCAATGGTAGTCCTGAGCAAGTCATCCATGATCATTACTCATCTGAAAACTCTTGGAGCACGGTGGCCCAAGTGGCTGGAATGCTGGGCAAGAGGTTAGCAAGCCCACCTTTCCGATCCGAGAGTTGCCCCGGGGTGGGGTTTAGCTCTCCTCCTTCACTCCAGCTCCTGACAACTCCCCCACCCCAGGGCAACGGTGATGTCACCAGCCAATCTTTTCAACCTGAAAGCCCCTGGTGCTTCCTGCATGAGTGCAAAATCTGAAAACCGGTTGGTTCCTTCTCTCAGTAGTTGCCTGCAAATGAAATTCAGCACCACATCTTTAGCTCATGGTTTTTGCATATTGAGACATCCTATGGTGTTCTGCCTTACTGCATTACCCCACTGCAATTATAAAAAAAATAGGGATACATTCCCACCCACTCACCGCTCTAAAGCTGTGAATTTTCACTTTGATGTCATTGGCGATCAGGCATCAGACATTTTCTTCCTTGGAAGATCCTCTCGTCCTTTTGACGATTGCCAAAAGTGATGATGACTGTGTTTGGCTTAGACAAATTGGCACTTGAGATAATTACTCTCTTGCTGCCTTAGTTTTCCTCCAGCAATCGTCAATGTGCATCAAACTTTCTTTTGCTCCTGCTGATTGATCTAGCTGCATTCGGCAGAGAGATTTCCATGTTTACCTAAGGACATGACTGGCCTGGTAAGGAAGGAGGTCCGCCTTATCACTCTTTGGGAAGTGGGTGGCAGCCATCAACAAACAAGAGGATGAAGCCAAAAGAGAGGGGTTTTTTTTTTCCCCACTCCCATCCCCATAAATAAATTGGATGTATTCAGGCCAATGACAAGTGAATGTTCTGACTTCTACAAGCCAAGCATAAGCCACGCCGAATGCCATCACTGCCAGTCGTGTGTCTGTCATCCAAATGGTTGAAAACAACAGTAAACTAAAGGCCTGGCAGAATCCATTCCTCCTAGCTCATAAATGCTGCAAGGAAAATCTAACAAGGAAGCTTCTAGGGAGACAACCCACTGTTGCAAACATCTGGATGCCCAATCAGTGCAGCTCCGACAGCTGTTAATCTGCCTTCAAGACATACAGCTTGTCAGCAGCTTTCCTTGCAAGGGGCAATTGCCTTATGTTGTAATTTAAAATGTGCTCTCTTTTTTTTTTGCCCTTTCCAGCCCTCCCGTTTCCATAGGGAAGGTGCTGCTGCTGCAGCTGTTACTCCAGCCCTTGAACTCCTTTGCATTCTGTTTGCCTCTTGAGATCCAGAATTTAAATATTCCAGTGGGAAGCCCTGAGCATTCAAATGCAGGCTGCATGAATTCCTGATCCAGGATTGGCGCTGAAAACCACACCATGCCCAGCCTTAAATGTTTTCAGATGCTGGAGTCACCTTGGAAGGTGCAAGGGAAAAGCCACACGTCTGTATGGTCCTATGTTTTAAACAGGGAGTTCTCTGCAAATACAGCTGTGGGAAACCATGCCTAGATTTTGGTAGTGTAAGAGTCAGTTAAATAATGTAGTATATACCAAATGATAATCCAAAGCACAGGTGACAGAAAAAGTGGAAGAGAAATTAAATTCCTGTAGGTACAAACCTCCTGAACAGTGCGAATGGAACAGCGAAGTGTATTTCTGTCAGCTTATAAATCACATCCCTTATAAATCAGCCCTTATTTCCACTCTGACTGACTACACACAGACCTATAAGTGGTGGAAAAATGAACAGAAAGCCAGCACGGGATAAAAGCAAAGCACTCCTGTTTTTCTTTTATTTTCTTTTTTTCTTTTTACACAAAAAACTCATGTTTTTTTTTTTCTTTAACAAAAGCATCCAACTATTTAGCAAACCCACCCTAATTCCATCATAACCTTCATTTGCTTTGCTTTGCTTATCTGGCAAGCTATTA
>NW_015394057.1:11006-12755 GCF_001527695.2 Protobothrops mucrosquamatus
GTGGAAAACTCTGGATCCAAGCCCACAAAAATGTGGAAATGACAATCTTCTCTACTAGGCTTATACATAAATGCAGTAGAGAACTCCATTCAAATTAAAGTGGATCTGATTAATGTTCTTGGATCTCCGAAAAACTAATTGTTGCAAAAGTTCTTACACAAGCTTGCACACGTACACACACACACACACACACACACACACCAAAAGGTTGAAGCTTGCCTTTCTGTGTTTTGCTTCGTTACTTGGCAGGGACAATTGTTGTCAAGAACAACAGTTGAGAAGGATTTTCAAATGCAGGGGTCTAGATAGTAGGCTTGACATTTGAAATCACTAGTTCAGGTCTCAAATTCCATTTCAGTCCAGAACAAACAAGCTTCCTGCGGAACAACAATCTTTCCTCGTCTTTTTATTAGACACAGTCACGAAGGATTGTGGTAAGAAACCCAGAGAGGGGAGAAAAAAAAAATCCCTATGCGAACATGGTAGAAATGGTAGGTGTGATTATATTTATAAATCCTTAGTACATGTTCAACCAAATGAACAATATTACAGTACTTTTACAAGTCCTTTTTGAAATCTTTTTTATACACCCTCTACTGCTCACATAGGGTCTTCAGCAAGAGATAAATATTTGGCTGAAGATTTCTCCCCTTTGCTGGATAAGAAATGTCACTCATTTTTTTTACCCACTGCAATTTAATGCAAAAAAAGATCTTTTTAGGCAGGGATGCTGTCCAAATAAATGTTACCTTTGTCTCCCAGTGTAAGTGCCAATTTTGAGAGCAGGGCTGGCTTGTTAAGCCTCTGAATAACAAACAGTGTTTTCTAATAAAATTGCTGTCACACCCATAACTATTGTGCTTAGAGACACTGCAAACTGTTGATAAAACCACGGGTCGGAAAGTTTGGCAGACACAAATCTACTTTTGGTTACATGTGCTGATGGATTTTTTTTTTTAATTTAAAACTTTTTTTGTGGGCAGCTAAAATCCAAATCCATCAAGAAAGATGTTGCATTTTGGGATTCTTAGGAGAAAAAAAAATAGCACAAATTGTGCATGATGTAATGGACAGATTTTTTTTTTTTTTTTTTGCTTTGCTTGATGTGGAAGATACAGTAATTGTTACATGCTGTATATCTTGTTGACAGTAAACGGTCTAAAGCACCATCATCAAGGACAGCGTTAGGAAAGCTTAATGTGGAATCTGACATCCAGGCAATCTTCTGCCAAGTTATTCTTCCTCTCTATCAAAGACAATCACCATTCCATTGATTACAAACTAAACTTTGTTCTTAACTAGGATAAAACTATCCGGAAACTTTTTCAGGTAGTAAACCATCCAATGTGTGCTGAAGATTAATTAATTTGGATATTTGGAAGGAAAAAACAACAATACTTTGTAGTTCAGAATTCATATCTGTTATTCACTGGTAAACTAGTTAAGTTTGGGCTGGCTTGCTAGCAAATTGACTCCTAGTAACTTAAGTCCCAAGGAAAAAGACAACTAACATGTTCATTTATTAATCTCTAGTGAGGTACAGTATTTACTGCATCCAGTTTTGGTCACCACGATGTAAAAAAGATGTTGAGACTCTAGAAAGAGTACAGAGAAGAGCAACAAAGATGATTAGGGGACTGGAGGCTAAAACATATAAGGAACGGCTGCTGGAATTGGGTATGTCTAGTTTAACGAAGAGAAGGACGAGGGGGGACATGATAGCAGTGTTCCAATATCTCAGGGGCTGCC
>NW_015394058.1:0-6733 GCF_001527695.2 Protobothrops mucrosquamatus
AACTGTTGTAATTTCATTTAGGAGGGGGTTGGACTAGATGACGTCCAAGGTGCCTTCCAACATTATTATTATTATTATTATTATTATTATTATTATTATTATTATTATTATTATTATTATTATTATTATTATTATTATTATTATTATTATTATTATTATTATTATTATATCATCGCACAGTCAGCCAGATGTTCAGACTGGATTTGGCATTTTTGTCTACCTATAGGCAGATGTGGATGTTTGATGGTATTACAGATATTGTCACAGGATGGAAGCAGTTCCTAGCAAGGCTGCCTTTTGCAATTGACTAATGGTGAATTTGTCAATGCCAATGGTGTTCAAGTGGTGCTCCAGTTGTTTTGGGATTGCACCCAAGGTGCCTATTACTATTGGTACTACCCTTGCTTGCTTTTGCCAACAACAACAACAACAACATCATCATCATCATCATCATCATCATCATCATCATTATTATTATTATTATGTCAAGGACTACCTGTATTTTAAAGTGTCCTTTCTCAATACCACTCCACTGGGATCCAGCTCCTCAGTACAGCAAACAGAACATTCTTCTAAATCAGATGAAACTCCAGAGGTGCTAGCAACATCGAGCTATGATATTGCTGAAAATAAATTTATGTAATGGACAGGCATGTTAGGAATCTGGTTTTATTTCTTACTAAGTTAAGAAGTATTCCTGGTTAGAAGCAGAAATTTCTGATTATATTTCTCATGAAATGCGAGGTCATCTATTTTGAGTACAAATCATTCTGCATACATTTACTCAAAACCTCTTTTGTAAATCCTTATATGCAAATAACTCATAGATTCACACAGTGAGCTAACTTATGGATTGCTTGAATTATGGCTCCCAAAATAAGCCACAGTGATAGTGTGGCCACAAAGCTGCTTTTTATTTCAAAGAAGGTTTATCAAGTTTTGAGAAGTCTCAAAGAGTCCCAGAATTATAAAGAAGTGTAAAGGTCATCTGATCTGATTGCTTTGCCAGTGCGGGAAACCTGCAGCCATTCCAATAGAAAAAGTGATTAACCCGGCTGTGCAATGTAGTGTGTGCGAGAGAGATCTGCATTGTTTAGGGCTTCTTTATCAAATTATGGTTAAATAAATTGATGTACCGTGATGTGTGAAAGGCCACAGTGCAATAGGTGGTTACTGATGGGGAAATTGGTGAGTGTGTTAACATCAAGTTCAAGTGTTAACTGTGAATTTATTTCTGCAAATATCTTGTTTTAGGCACAGGAAAACTAAGGTGCCTATCAACTTTTATCTTAAAAAGAAATCTCAGCTCCAACTCCTGCTTATCTACAGACTAGAGCAGTGATGGCGAACCTTTTAGAGACTGAGTGCCCAAACTGCAACCCAAAATCCACTTATGTATTGTCGGGTACTGGATGGGCGTGACTCATTCGGTGGGCGTGGCCCATTGGGTGGCCCATTGGGTGGGCGTGGCTGCGGTGGTAATGGCAGACTGGGTGGGACTAAAAAGTTCAATCAATCAATCCCAATTTTGCAAGATCTTTTTTTTCCCCGCGAGAAGTTGAAATTGATTAATTGATTGAACCTTTTTTTTTGCACATGGCGGAGGCCTAAAGCGAAAAGGTTTTATAAAACCCAGCTGAAGGCCTAGGACTGGGGCGATGGCACGAGTGCTCACAGAGAGGGCTCTGCGTGCCACCTATGGCACGCATGCCATAGGTTCGCCACCATGGGACTGGAGAATAAATTAACTGGTCAATTTTCAGCTATTCATCCATCTATTCAATTTCTGCATAGGTCCTCAACTTTTAGAGATTACAGAAATAAATGTGAATGTTCATATAGAGAGCTTCTAAATGGATATTCTTTTTGCCCAACACAAAAATTACCTCAAAAACAATTTTGATTGTACCTTTTGGTTGGTTTAAGGCAGGGGTAGGCAACCTTGGCTCTTTTATGACTCGTAGACTTCAACTCCCAGAATTCCTGAGCCAGCATGGCTCAGCTTGGAAACCTCTCCCTTTCCCCTCAGCATGGCTGGCTCAGGAATTCTGGGAGTTGAAGTCCACGAGTCATAAAAGAGCCAAGGTTGCCTACCCCTGGTTTAAGGACTGCCACTATTACAAGCTGTTTTTTTTATATATCAATAGGGGAGGGGAATGATTTGAGCCTATGGCTCAAAAGGGAAAGGGGGAGAACCCTCTCCTCACATGCTCCATCTGCAATGAGATTTGCCTGCTTGCATTCCTTACCGAAGGAAGGAAATAAACAAATGGATCCTCAAACAAATCAATCCAGAATTTTCACTTGAGGCATAAATGACATAAACCAGACTCAAAATATCCTACTTTGGACACATTATGTGAAGGTCTTGCCTACTGAAGAAGTCTATAATGGAGGAAGGAAGGAAGGAAGGAAGGAAGGAAGGAAGGAAGGAAGGAAGGAAGGAAGGAAGGAAGGAAGGAAGGAAGGAAGAACAGGATGATTGACAGCAGGATGGTTAGACTCAAATACAGCAATAGTGCAGATATAGTTGGAAGACTGTTTGGGGACAGATCAGAATGGTCAAGTCAATGTCATTTCTTAAGGACCAGGTGTAGATCGTTTTTCTCCAGAATGATTTATCTGTGGATTGCTAAGAGTCAATACCAATTTAATGGCACATAATAAATCAACCAATCTATTACCTATCAAAGAAGTTGCACCTATCTTTTGATTGCAGGATCAGAGCCAGGAAGAATTTTGGGCACCAGTTATGAAAAAGGAGAAATAGGTGGAATGAAGCCACTGTTAATTAATCCCTCACCCTAATAGTAGACCATCTATGATATGTGATGAAGTACAACTCCAAGCATCCATGTTCTTTGCTAGGACTGCTGGGAGCTGTAGTTCAGCAAGATCCGGGGGTTCCTTATTTCTGCCCAAAATATCACATATTCTAAATGAATTTTCCTGTAATTCCTACTTGCAAACTGGAGACAAGGAGCTGAAGAACTGTGTTTGTCTTTTGAGGA
This sequence comes from Protobothrops mucrosquamatus, assembly GCF_001527695.2. Taxonomy (NCBI): domain Eukaryota; kingdom Metazoa; phylum Chordata; class Lepidosauria; order Squamata; family Viperidae; genus Protobothrops; species Protobothrops mucrosquamatus. Next base: position 3,012 of record NW_015394058.1, read on the forward strand.
GACACCTAGGGAAACTGCCCAGAGGCCTAGTAGCTTAAACCAAGATGATAGCCTGGCCCAGCCCTGCAGTTTATGTTTGAAGTCAGTTCTTTGTGTTTAAATTAATCCGGAAACCTTTGTGCTGGGATGACAAATAAAATTGCTATGCCAGCAGTAATTTTCGGCCTTTCTAATGTTAGTACTTTAAAGGATGTATGCATATATTGTTTTAAAATAATGAATGGCAACCTTTTTTAGATTACATACTTGGTGTCTACCATGATGGTCTATGATGATCTAAGTCAAGCTTACTTTTTTGGTGAGTCACTTCTAGGTGACATCCTCACTGCTGGATGATAACCAGCGATGGAATGTTCATTCCTAGGACAAGGGAATGGATGGATGCTGCCCTTCGGTTGCTCTTAAGTCCAGTCCCTACCAACTGCTGCCATCACAGAATATGGTGAGTTCAGGATGGCAGCTGGTCCCATCACACAGCTGGCACATCAGATATTCTTAATGTGGCAGCAGGGAGAAATTTGGAAACATAGGGCAGAAGAGTACTTATGTTAATTACATGTAATTTAATTTACTCAATTTAAAGGCAAATAAAATCATTTTAATTTTAATTTAACATTGGCAGACTTTTCTCAAGGTATGCCACTCAAATGAGAAAGCGTGATTCTTGGGCCAGGAAAAGTTGTACACCTTTGGAGTAGGTGGAGTATTTCCTAAATCTCCTTCCAGTCCATGTTTTTATAACACTGACTGCTCTGAGCTAATCCCTGGAAATTCATGATCTTGGGAAAACTTAAGCAATACCTATTGGTAATGTTAATATGAAGTAAGTTGGATTCAGAGCTTTCTTTCCATATGTTCCATAGGGCATTCTGCTAAACTTGTTCTTATTTCTTGTTCCTAAAGGATCCTCTTTAATCTAATTTAACTTCCAAAGATAGTTTGCATCTTGTGAAGCTGATTGCCCAAGTCTATTCCTTGTTGCTTAGCAGATAAACCAAAATCCCCATTGTCTCCTTGTTCATACAACACGCTTAATGTCACCTACAGCGCTCTAGACAGCATCCCATAAACTTATCCCATGTGGAGAAGCCTGTACAGAGGGCGATTCAAATTTTCTGATTTTGCCCAAAGTACATTTCCCATTATATACAGGTAGAACTGATAAAAACCAGACTACAATTTGTAATGCCATCAAAAGTCAGTGAGTTTAGCTCTTAGATAATTCCTCATTTGCTGGCTAGATTCAGGATGTCTCAAGTAGAACATTGACCCTGATTGGGGAAAGCACTAATTAATTTTAGAATTGTAAACTGCTCAGAGTCACTTGGTTGAGGTGGGCAGCTATAGAAATGGAATGAACGAATGAATGAATTCCCCAGAGATTCTGGCTTTGACTTCAGTCCCACATTCTGTGAAAGTAAAGTTAAGTGCCATTCTATTTCTAAGTCAATGGGTCCACTGATGGAAGACCTGAAAGAGCAGGTTAGAGACAGATCATCATGGAGAAAATCTCTCTATGTGGTTGCTAAGAGTTGACTTGATGGCTTGTAAGTGTACATGAGAAAAGAGGAAGACACAAGAACCAACGAGAAGGCCTGCCTGTGAACATCCAGGCAGGAGAGTCAGCCATCCTACAAATCAAGAGCTTTAGTAATATGCAGCTAATTGAACTACACAGATTTTATTGAGTTTATATAGAATACTTTATATGTGATTATTGTTTTTCCTATGTTTTCCTTCTTAGGAAAAGGTCTTACTGGACTTGCTGCAGGAAGATCCAAAACAGCTTAATTTCTGGGGGTTTTTTTAGAGCTGGGCTGAAGTTGTGGGTAAAAGACCCAGGAATCCACATCTGGACATACTAAGGGGTATATCATTTATTTTCCAGGAGAAATATCTGACTACTGAATCAACCTATTTCTAGTTTTGTGCAATAATATATTAATATTACTTAATGCAATAATATATTGGTATTATTTAATACCAAATGCTGGCTCAGATTTGTTATGGACCTAGTGGCTGCATTTGTACAACACCAGAGACTTAATTATTTTTAACCTTGGGTCATCATTCTTCCTTTGGTTGTGATAATTCAGAAATTGTCCTACTGTGATAATTTAGAAAACAGGTTTATGTAGAAAGCAGGTTGTTAAATCCCTACTTTTAATGGGACTAATGGTTCTTATTATTAGTGTGTTTTGATAGTTTTTGTTTTGTATTGTTTCCTTTGTATGCTGCCCAGAGTCAAGTGTAAGAAATGGGTGGGTACATAATTCAAATGAATAAAATTATAGTACAAAGAAGAAAACAAGATTCTCCCAGAGTCTCCTTAATTAGTTTAATGCTGGGAAAAGGGGGCTAGAGTATAAAATTCTGGAAACAAATGATGAAAAATGATGATCCTCATGATTAGCGTGTACACAGGTAGAGTCTCTGTGCATTATTTGAATTTCTCTCTCACCAATTTCCTCATGCATTGAAATTTTGCTTAAGAGGTAAGGCTGAAATGTCCATCTATTTCTTATTTTCCATGCTTTTACAATTTACATATTTTACACCTTACCTAAGCTAGTTAAGTGGCCTGGCTTCATCCCCCCCCCCCACATTAGTTTTTCCCAACCTTGGCATGTGTGGATTTCAATTCTGGTAGGGGAATTCTGGGAGCTGAAGTCCACACATCTGAAAGTTGCCAAGCTTGAGAAGTGCTGTCCTATATGAAGCAACCCATCCCAAACCAGCCAACGCTGAAGCTACGTATTATGTGAATATCTGCTGGATTTCTAATATAGATAGTCCACAACTTACAACATTTGTTTAGTAACTGTTTGAAGTTACAACGGCACTGAAAAAAGTGACTTATGACTGTTTTTCACACTTAAGATCGTTGCAGCAATCCCCAGGGTCACGTGATCAAAAATTCAGACGCTGGCAACTGGCATGTGTTTATGACGGTTGCTGTGTCCCGGGATCATGTGATCTCCTTTTGCAACCTTCTGACCAACAAAGTCAATGGGGAAGCCAGATTCACTTAACAACCATGTTGCTACTTAACAACTTCAGTGATTCTACCTGTATATAATGATTCACTTAACAACTGTGGTAAGAAAGGTTGTAAAATGGGACAAAACTCACTTAACAACTATCTTGCTTAGCAATGAAATTTGGGGCTCAGTTGTGGTCGTAAATTGAGGACTATCTGTAATTTGATTAAATTTGTGGCACAAACAGACAAATTAAAGCTAATCACAAAGCTCCTTGGCAGATGTAGTTTAGAAATTGAGGTAATTAGATTGGAACAATTCCTGATAGTAAAGCTACTCTACAGGGAACAGAAGCAGAAAGTGGTGAGTTTTCCTTGGTAAAATACTTATAAGCAGAGGAAACTGAATATATAAATACATAAATCTTTTCTCAACTGCAGTTCATTTCTTCTAAATAGAAAGCTGGCAATATAACCTTTCTGTCAAATGGATGGCAAACAATATGAGGACTTCATTAAATTCATGTTTCATACTGGACAGAGTGAAAGCCAAGGAAAACAGTTATTGTTTGTGTACATTCTGTGTGTCATCTTTAACCTTTAAGTAAGTAGGCAATAAATGTTGACATGGTACTCAATGTTCCAGCCAGAAACTTACGCTCTTTTCCAGTCCTCTATATCTTCCTATCAGTGTAAGGACTGTGACAGCCACTATGTAGGATAAACAAAAGACTAGCAGAGC
>NW_015394058.1:8786-12754 GCF_001527695.2 Protobothrops mucrosquamatus
CTCTTTGCGGATGCCGCTTCTGGAAGTCCATTCTGGGCCTGGACAACAAAAAATTAGCTACCGGTTCTGCCGAACTGGTGCGAACCAGCTGAATCCCACCACAGGATTTAAACCATAACACTTTTTCAAGCCTTCATGGCCCCCCTGTTAGGACATCATGGCTCAAGAGTCTGCAGACCACAGCTTGAGAACCACTGGTCTACAGCATTCCTGAATAAAAGTGGAGGTGGGCACTGAAAGTTCTAATCCAGAGCCTTTTTTTTCCTTTGGGAATTCAGAGTATACAATTCCTTTTAAGCCCAGGGCTACACTTAAACAAGGCTGCCTTGTTGATTGTGCTATAGCTGTGCTATATATCTTGGCTATGTATCTTTAAGCAAAGCAGCCGAGTAAGAGAACTTGGTTCTAATACGGTAGGATGGACCCATAGGATTCAGATGGAACATAGAATGAAGCAATCCTTGTCATTTCTAATTCCTATCCGTCCTGGATTCCTTATTAGTGTTTTTAGGGATATGTGTAAGCCACCCAGAGTTGCTTTGGATAGAGAAATGGATAGCATATTAATTTAATAAACCAATAAAATAAATAAATAAACAAACAAACAAATAAATAAATAAAAGGGTAAGCACATTTATTTCTGAAAACTATCAGGATCATGGTAAAAGGTGGGAGTTCAATGCAAATTTTCTGCATGGATTTTCTGGAAGCCAACTTCTGTTCCCACCCCTTTTAGGTCACACAAGTGACTCTCAAGTACCTGAAAAGCACAGAACACAAAGCAGTTTGCTCTCTGCTGCACTCAGGACAGCACCTGATCCAATAGGTAGAAAATTCAAGAGAAGCAGATTTCACTCAGCAATAGGAGAAACTTCCTAACACAAACTGCTGGTCTTCTGCAAAGCACACCGCCTCCAGGCGTAACAGTCTCTCCTTCCTTCATTAGATCCTGCCTTTAAATCAAAGCCTAGTTAGTTGTGAACTTGATCCTTTCAACTTGTGATGCTGCCTAGTCATCTGACTGTGTAAAAAAGATGTTGAGACTCTAGAAAGGGTACATTGAAGAGCAACAAAGATGATCAGGGGACTGGAGGCTAAAACATATAAGGAACGGTTGCTGGAATTGGGTATGTCTAGTTTAACGAAGAGAAGGACGAGGGGGGACAGGATAGCAGTCTTCCAATATCTCAGGGGCTGCCCCAAAGAAGAGAGAGTCAAGCTATTGTCGAAAGCGCCTGAAGGCAGGACAAGAAGCAACGGATGGAAACTAACCAAGGAGAGAAGCAACCTGGAACTAAGGAGAAACTTCCTGACAGTTAGAACAATTAATCAGTGGAACAACCTGCCTCCAGAAGCGGTGAATGCTCCAACACTGGAAGTTTTTAAGAGACTGGACAGCCATTTGGGTTTCTTGTCTGAGCAGGGGGTTGGACTAGATGATCTCCAAGGTCCATTCCAACTCTATTACTACTACTACTACTACTACTACTATTACTACTACTACTACTACTACTACTACTACTACTACTACTACTACTACTACTACTACTATTTTCTGTCATTCTCTCTTTTTTGCCTTTTTTTGGAATCAGGAAGCAAGTACTTCTCAAAATGTACTGAAACAAGTGTCCTAACTTCACGCTTGCCTTTTCAACTGGGGCAGTCCATCATTTTCAATGTCTGTAAACATGATAAAACATTCATATTGGAAATCAGTCTTCTCAACTACCATGAACAGGAAAAATATTCAATACTTGATAACGGAATAACAGAGTTGGAAGGGATCTTGGAGGTCTTCTAGTCCAACCCGCAGCTCAAGCAGCAGACCCTATACAGGTTGCCTTTGACTTACCACCGCAATTGATCCCAAAATTTCTGTTGCTAAGGGAGACATTTGTTAAGTGAATTTTGCTCCATTTTATGACCTTTCTTACCACAGTTGTTAAGTGAATCACTGCAGTTGTTAAATTAGCCATAGCGTTGTTAAGTGAATCTGGTTCCCCTATTGACTTGGCTTGTCAGAAGGTTGCAAAAGGTGATCCCATGACCCAAGGACACTGCAACAGTCATAAATATGAACCAGTTGCCAAGTGTCTGAAGTTTGATCATGTGATCATGGAGATGCTGCAATGGTCATAAGTATACAAAATGTTCATAAGTCACTTTTTTCAATGCTGTTGTAACTTTGAATGGTCATTAAAGTAACTGTTGTGATTCAAGGACTACCTGTAAATGGTCAAATGGTTGTCCAATCTCTTCTTAAAAACCTCCAGTGATGGAGCACCCACAACTTCTGAAGGAAGCGGTTCCACTGATTGATTGTTCTAACTGTCAGGAAATCTCTCCTTATTTCTAGGTTGGTTCTCTCTTTGATTAGTGGAAACTAATGGATGCTTGGCTTAGTCCCTCTTGGTGCAGGGCAGCAAATTCCTTTATCTGTTGAACTTCTTGACAAAAGAGGGAACATACATTTAATCAATAAATAAATAAATTTAATGAGCATAATTCTCTTACACTGGAAATAGCTTATTAAGCCTATTATTAAGCTGTTAAGGCTATTAAGCTATGGTTTCTGAAAGTTTATCAACAGCTTTGGGACAAGTGAGGTGTGACAGATGAAAAGAAAGTCATTATGGCATCACAAACATCTCTGGGCTCCTCCAAACAGGCTCTGCACTTCTTGAGAAAACATCAAAAGAATATTCACAAACTCCACCAGAATGCTCAAAGCATTTGTTCTGGCACAGCTGCCTTCTTTTCCTCTGGTCAAGAAAGAAGATGTCTCCATCCCCAATCAAATCATAGCATCTTTATAGGGCTGCCAAGCCAGCAAATCTATCTGAGATGTGGTGATCTCAATGCTCTCATTCAAAATGGCTTTGGTGATGGACATGACCAATCCACTGGTATCTAGAAAAGTCAAGTCAAAAGTCAAAAGTCAAAAGTCAAGGCAAGGCAAGGCAAGGCAAGGCAAGGCAAGGCAAGGCTGCCTGGTTTGTCATCTTAGGATGAAGCAGAATCCAACAGGACACTGAGATGGGGGGAGACATAAAGGAAAAGAGAGTACTTTGGCCATCCAGTACATTCAACCATTGCCTCTATTGCACAATAAATTCAATGCCACCTGATCCAGGGTGAAGGGATAGAGTTACCCCAAGCCAGAAGCCACATTGAGCAGGTGCTTTCAAGGCAGCCTGATCTGCTGGCCCAGCCTGATGTTTCAGACATCAGGAAAGAGCAAAGTGATGGACTATATTGGTCTGTAACAGAGCAGAATGGAATGCACCAGGGTACCAAGGAAGGGGGTGGCTTTCTTTTTGGCTTGTGCACCTCGCCTCTTTTGGAGAAGAACACCAGGAGGGGGAAAAGGGAAAATGTGCAGGCCTTTGCATAGCACATCGGCTGCTGAAACAGCTCCTCTTATGGAGAGAGCCCACAGGGGAAGCCCTTGATGTCAGAGGAAACTTGCAAGAAATATTCCAGGCCTCCCCATCACTTCATACAAGCCAGAGCGCCAGGCAATGCAGTTATAGTGCCTCTGTTTTTCTTTCTGCAAGGGGCTCGTCTCCCAACTTTGACCAGCACCTTTTCAAGAAAGCAGCAGCATTTCAACCAGGCCTCTAAATTAAGACTCTTTGGTATCTGAGCAAATGGGAATGTGGGAAGTCAGCCTCCCCCCCCCCCCCGAGAAAGAAATATTTTTGGGAATATTAAAAGGCAGAATATTATATTTCCCCAAAGGATCTTAAAGGCAGAAAGCCCCCCCCCACAAGTCTCTCTGCCCCAAACAGAAACCAGGTCTGCAGAAATGCAGATGTGATAATCTTGTCAGAAAGATTGGAGCCAGGAAGCTGGGATTAGAAAGACAAAGATCTCTAGAATCAACAATCCCTCACGCCAAAAATTCAACAGTCATCAGCCACAGCCCCGGGGAAGCAAGATATGACATTTGGGACATAATAGGATTA
>NW_015394059.1:0-3451 GCF_001527695.2 Protobothrops mucrosquamatus
AGGTCTGATTATTATGGGTTATCTCTCCCCCTTGCTGATAAGAGCAATTCCTCTGTATTTCAGAGAGCCCTGTAGTCTTAATAACTTCTGTTCTCAATTTACCCCAGAGTTGCCACACCGAAGATTGCTTTTGAAGCAGGTGATCCAAGGAAATAGAAATAAATATATAAATAAATTCAGATCATTATGAGCTAGCAGGATTCTGCAGATTTTCCCCCGGTTGGAGGGACCTCAGTTAATCTTAAGCACGTTCAATAATTCTGAAATGATGGTGTCCATGTGCAAACAGACCTTCACTGAACTAACATCCAGAACATGGCAGTTTGCCAGTCATTAATTGCGCGTAATGTATTCACGTTGAGAGAGGTCGTGTTTTTGTGTGGTTCACCCACATTTTGTGATTGAACGGTTGATCGATGGCCATCAAACCTAGGATTTTTTAAAAAAATTATGTTATTTTTTTTAAAAAAAAATAAACATCTGGCCTATTTTTTTCATGCATATCGTGCATTTCAGAGGATTACGTTTGCACTTGTGATTATTCTGTCCTTTTCCCTGACCCAAATTTCTCATCTTAAAGCAATTTCAAATGCTGCCAGACTTAACAATTTCAGTAGGGTCAAAAAAAACCCCCAAAACGCCTCTACACATAATATTTCCATGCATTTCCGCACATGTGTCTATTGCATGCATTCATGTACAGTTTCTTCCAAGTGAATGTGCTTTGGACAAAGACTTTCAACAAGAAAATTCAATTCCATATCAGGGGTGTTCACAGAGTATAGCCCAATAGTCAATATACAATTGTATGACTAATGCTTGGCCTGTTTTATATGTGCACCGGCTTATGTGTATTTTCCCAGGTTTTCCCATGTACGGGTGGTTCTCAACTTACAAGAGTTGATTTAGTGACCATTCAAAGTTACAACAGCACTGAAAAAAGTGACTTATGACCATTTTTTACACTTATGACCATTGCATGGCAACTGGTTCTTATTTATGACGGTTGCAGTGTCTTAGGGTGACATGATCCCCTTTTGTGATCTTCTGATAAGCAAGGCCCATGGGGAAATCAGATTCACTTAACAACCGTGTTAGTAACTTTAATAACCTCAGCGATTCACTTAATAAAGTGGCAAGAAAAGTCACAAAACTCACTTAATACCTTTCTCACTTAGCCACATACCTTTCTCACTTAGCCACATACCGTTCATTCAAGGGCTACTTGTATTTGGCAGATAGAAAACTGATATATTCATCAGAAATTTTGGTGGGTCTAATTTTTACTCTGTTCCAGTTTTGTATATTTCTTGTTTTGTTAATTGGCTTAAGTATTCCGATTAAGTCGAAATGTGAGGTTTATTATTATAATATAAGCATCAATGTGAAATCACAGCTGCCAGTTCTTTAGCTGGTGCTAACCTTTATTAGCACTGATTTTTTTCCCAAGAACCTAGGCTGTCATAATGCATTGGCACAGTACATCTGTGGCTCCAAGCAGCAGAGCCTTTTGTAATTGACATATGGAAATTTTGTCAGTGTCCAGATTTTTTAAGTGTCATTGAAGATTTTTTCCCCCCTACGGTACTCAGTGTAACCATTGGGACAACCATGGCTGGTTTATGTCATAATGTTTCAACTTTGATTTTCAGATCTTGATACTTTGGGTTCTCCAGTTCTTTGTGTTCAAGATTTGTATTCAAGATAGATTGTGTGATATAGGCAACATTTTATCAGTTTGCATTCGGGAATTCTACAATATTGACTATTATGGTTTGAGCACAGTCAGCCAGATGTTCAGACTGGATTTGGCATTTTCATCCATCTATCAAGTCCTCCCCAAGAACCTGGGATAAGCTGAGTGATGCTCTTGTTTGATAATATTACACATGGGATAGGCAAATGTTGATGTTTAATGGTATTAGACGTTTCATTGAAGATTATAAGCTGCTCCAAGTAAAGCTGTCTTTGCAATTGACTGATGGTAAATTTATCGATGTCAGTGGTGTTCAAGTGGTATGCCAGTCATTTTGGGATTACACCCCAGGAACCTATTACTATTGGTACTGCCTTTGCTGTCTTTTGCCACAGCTTTCATTATTATTATGTTTCATCACACAGTCAGCCAGATGTTTAGACAGGATTTGGCATTTTTGTCCACCTACCAAGTCCTTGATAAGGACCTGGGATTGGCAGATGTTGTTATTTGACCATATTAAAGGTAACGGTACAGCATATAAACTGTTCCAAGAAAAGTTGTCTTTTGCAATTGATTGATAGTGACTTTGTATTATTATTATAGTCTATCCTATATTTTAAATATACAACTCAAGTCAGCAAACATGCTTAATATTCTTTCCTCCTCCTATTTTCCCCACCACAACAATCCTACGTGGTAGGTTTGGCTGACAGAATGAGTGACCCAAAGTCACCCAGCCAACTTTCAGGCCAAGGCCAGCAAATTATTCACCTGCTCATCTAGTGCAAACAGTCTGGATATTCAGCAAATTAGAATTCAAGTAAGTAGAATATGAATTATACAAAATCCAGTACATAAACAAACACCTGTGCTATTTCCTGGTATGATTAGGACTATGAAGAAATCTCTTGCTTGCACAATGTTTCTTACCCAAATTCTCTTTCTAAATCCTTCCTGATGTATTTACCTGATTATTTCCTCTTCTCCCTAAACTCTGCCAGTCACTACTAGAAAACAAATCTCTGAAAACAACAGATAGCAAAAGGCTCCCTATTTTTTTTTTCTGAAGATGGATCAAAATCAATCAGAATAAATGCAAACCCTTGAGTTGTGTGCCTGGTGGCTATTTTGCCAATTCAGGCATCTGTCTGGTTGTCTGTCTGTCAATCAATAAGATAGATAGATAGATAGATAGATAGATAGATAGATAGATAGATAGATAGATAGATAGATAGATAGATAGATGGATGGATGGATGGATGGATGGATGGATGGATGGATGGATGGATGGATGGATGGATGGATGGATGGATGGATGGATGGATGGATGGATGGATGGTAGATAGACAGACAGTCAGATAGACAGATAGATAGACAGACAGACAGACAGACAGACAGACAGAGGATAGATAATGATGATGATGGTGATAGATAGATAGATAGATAGATATATAGATAGATAGATAGATAGATAGATAGATAGATAGATAGATAGATAGATAGATAGATAGATAGACGGACGGACGGACGGACGGACGGACGGACGGACGGACGGACGGACGGACGGACGGACGGACGGACAGACAGACAGACAGAGGATAGATAATGATGATGATGGTGATAGATAGATAGATAGATAGATAGATGGATGGATGGATGGATGGATGGATGGATGGACGGATAGATGATAGATAGATAGATAGATAGATAGATAGATAGATAGATAGATAGATAGATAGATAGATAGACAGA
>NW_015394059.1:4442-12753 GCF_001527695.2 Protobothrops mucrosquamatus
ACGTGCTAGTCTTGATTAGTGTTAGCCTTGTTAAAATACTATTTTTCTGGTCTATTGAATGAACTCAGACTATTTTTGCTTATGGTTCATTTGGTTAAGCATGTTGTGTGAATGCAACCAGTATGAAATGTCATCCCAACCACTGAAAAACACGGTTTAGGTCATGCCAGCATGTACAAATGATCAAGATTACTGCATGCTATGTATTCTATGTTTAACAAAATGCCTGCATCTCATTTCCTTTTTCTCACTAGCAAGAATGAGTCCTTGGTCAAGGGTTACCAGAAAGGAAGTATTGTTTCATGGATGGGTTATTTTATGACAGTTGGTGACAAGGTTTAGAGAAGGCAGATCTTCCTTTGAATGCAGGCTGTAAGTTCATTATTTAGGTGTACCAGGAAAAGAAAAAAACCAGTCAATTTTGTAAGTTCTTCAAAGTGTTTCAACCCTAGTATAGGGTTGAAACCCTTAAAACAGAGGTCCACAACCTTTTGGGCACCAGGGACCGGTTCTATGGAGAAAGGTTTTTTTTTCATAGAGCAGTGAGTGAGTGGTTTTGTGTGCTGCCTGCATCCCGTGGATGGGGCTTTGCTTGTTTGTGTGGACTGGTTGCTGGCATGCCGCGCCCCAGTACTGGTCCACGGACCGGGGGTTGGAGACCCCTGCCTTAAAATAGCCATTTGCTTAGCAACCACAACTGAAGATGTTGATACTGATCTTCAAAAGGCCAAAATGACTTAGGACCTTGCTAACTAAGGGAAAATTTCTTGACCAATTGTTGAAATTGACAGGAGAGGTCATTTTAAAGAACGTCCCATTGGCAAGCAAGAGTGATTCTACCTCTCCTTTGCTCCCAGACTATGGAATGTCCTCCTTTAGGAGTTTCAACTGCCCCCACCCACTCCAGGGTTTAGGAAGTCTGCAAAGACACATAACTTTTGCCTAGCTTTAATTGTTAGCTAATATTAGCATTTGTTTCATCATTGATCTTAGTTTGTTTTCATTTTGTCTTCTGTTTTTGTGCTTGCTAGACCCAAAAGTCAGTTTAGGTTTCTTTTAGTTTTGGAATTTTTCCCATTCAAGGTTATTTAAAAAAAAGAAAAGAAAGAAAGATCTGGAACAAAGATCCACAAACATTTTCATGCAAATTGCCCTTAATGTGCACATGTTCTATATTGTATTGCCTGTTGTGAAATATTTTGTATATTTTTCACTATTGTACTTTGAACCTTTTGTTGTACTCTTTCCCTTTTTTTGTATGTGCGTTTAATTGAAAAACTGCCATGCACATTACAGAGAAATGAAACTTCCAGAGGATAATTTTGTGTCAGTTCACACATTGGCTTACAAAGGCAATATCCGTTTTGTTTGGCTCAATATGAAATGAACAAATCCTCTTCCCTTTTTAATGAATAAGATCTATTATAATAGGATAATTTTAGTCGATTGTAAGTCCTTGTAAGCCTGTGAGGGCAAGTTTGCTATTAGTACTTTATGTAAGTATGATAATGAATAATAAAAAAAGAGAATATAACAACAGTGTTTATAGGAGCTGCTCTCAGAAATGACACCAGAGGTTCGCTTCAGCAGGGCAATAGCTATTCAAGTATGGGATGCCTTCTTCTCTTCTTTGCTACGTGACACAAAGAATCAAATTACCTCAGAATTTGATTGTGGCTGCACTGTTAACTCACTTGACTTGAATCAGAAAGGCCTAGTCAAAATGTTTATTTCACCATTAATCTCAGTAGATGGACTTTAACTCCATCTCTCTCCCTCAACCCAACCTAGCTCACAAAGATGGGACACAACACAATAAAATAAATAAATAAATAAACCATCATTGTCTAATCCAGGGGTAGGCAACCTCAGCTCTTTTATGACTCATGGACTTCAACTCCCAGAATTCCTGAGTCAGCTATGGGAGTTGAAGTCCATGAGTCATAAAAGAGCTGAGGCTGCCTACCCCTGGTCTAATCCATTAGCTCCATCCATAACTGGCGGGCAAGACAAAGAATGGGCCAGCTCTTTGTGGTAGTCCAGACAGGAAATCAAAACCATGAATATTAATATTAACTCTAAGGTTGCAGTAACAGAAAGCACATCTCCCCTCTCTTGCTTTCCAGAGAATTAGGGTGTGGCTCTTCCTTCTGTCTCCCAAGGTTATTTTCACATTCCATTGCAGAATGATAGTGAAGATGAACTGAAGGAGTTCTGCAAACAAATTGCATGATAAGAAATGTTGGGCATGGGTCTGCATTTCAGTTTGGGGTAAGACCATTGTCCATCTCCATTTGTTTTCTTTCGATATATTGAAAAATCAAATGATAAAAATAATAGAATGACAGAATAACAGAGTTGGAAGGGATCTTGGAGATCTTCTAGTCCAATCCCCTGCTCAACCAGGTGACCCAATACCATTCCAGACAAGTGGCTGTCCAGTCTGTGTTCCAATAGACTGCGTTCTAAAAAAAAAAAAAAGATCTCAACAGGGATCCATCAGTGGTCTTTGAGATAGTTACAAGCAGGGCATGAAGTTGATGGTCATTCCTGTTGCTTGTCAAAATCATGTGATTCTTTAGGGAGATTTTTTTCTATATCCTCTGCCATCAGGATTTCTTGCAGTCCAGATCTACAAACCCTATTTATTGTCTGTTATTATCCATGACATTATCTAACCCAGTGTTTCTCAGCCTTGACTACTTGAAGATGTATGGACTTCAACATGCTGGCAGGGCAATTCTGGGAGTTGAAGTCCACACATCTTCAAATGACCGGAATTGAAAAACACTAGAATAGAATAGAGCTGGAAGGGACCTTGGAGGTCTTTTAGTCCAACCCCCTGCTCCAGCAGGAGAACCTATACCAGTGATGGCGAACCTTTTAGAGACCAAGTGCCCAAAAGGTGGCCCCGCCCCCGCTCCACCCCCCCGCCTCCCCGCAAGGCCACTCACTGCCTCCAGGGCCCGCCGCAGATCGCCCAGCAGCGCCATGGTGGCCACACCCTCTGCCCACGCTCCGCAGCATCAACTGTGCACGATGGGGCATGAGGGCAGAGTCTTGTCTACGCTGTCTGGCTGCCATGTCCTTGGCTGCACTGCTCGGCATGGGCCACGCTCGGGGGCAACTCTTCTCCATGGGGGCTGCTGGTGAGGGGATTGCGGGGGGAGGCAAGGCTGGGGCAACGGCACGTGTGCCCACAGAGAGGGCTCCGAGTGCTGCCTCTGGCACCCATGCCATAGGTTCACCACCACTGACCTATACCATTTCAGACAAGTGACTGTCTAGTCTCTTCTTAAAAAATTTCCAGTGACGGAGCACCCACGATTTCTGAGGGCAAGCTGTTCCACTGGTTAATTGTCCTCACTATTAGGAAGTTTCTCCTTCATTCCAGGTTGCTTCTCTCTTTGGTCAGTTTCCAACCATTGTTTCTTGTCTTGCTGGATAGAAGATCCATGAACATCACAAAACTGTCAATGATCAATCCACTAACAGTGCTTAACCGGCCAAAAGTTATACACAGTTCCTCATTAGATGTTTCTACCTACCATGTATCAGCATTGAAAAGCTTCCTATAATTAACTCAGTATGAAAGATGCAGATAATGAAACTACGGTAGGTAGTTTTTCAATTAGAGACCTCCACTCCACATGTTCTGCGCCGAAGGCTCCCTGGGGTATCTCAGTTAAGCTTCACGCTATTAAGTGCTCACTAAAGCAGGTTTGACTGTAAGCATTTTTTGAAGGTTAGAACCACAGATTTTCAGATGCAGAATTTATACCAAAGCTTGACTAATGCAATAGACTGGCTCTCATTTATTCCACTGTATTTTCGATTGGATTACATTGTTTCTGTGTTAATTAAATCATTGAGATGCATCCTACAGGGGTAACAGAGAAAGAGAGACAATAGCAACTAATTAGAATACAGGAGTGGATGAGATACAGTGAAATACCTAAGCAAGTACTTGAAATCTTAACAATTGCAATAGCAGCAGAAAATTAGGCTCTTAAACCAGTGGCCAAGCAGGATACAAGCCATAAAAGTGAATATAACAAAGGCCTAGATAAAACTTAAACACTGAATGTCCTTTTAACACAATTCCATCAAAGATATCATTGTTCAATCGGTCCTTGTGGCTGAAAAGTACAATTCCTCAACCAGGTTAATCATGTTGGAGGGTCTATCATCTAGAAAATAATTAATATCCCATTTGGGCGGCCTTGGAAATGTATAACTTGCATCACAGCATCACCAAGTACAATATGACACAGTTTCTGTGAGATGTCTAGAAATACACATGGGAAGACTCAGTAAATAGCGGCTGGGCTAGGACTCAGGAAATGCAATTTTGAGTCCTTTATTGACTAAATTTGGTCCAGTTATGATCCCTCACTCTCACCTGTACCGCATGGTAATTATGAAAGTAAAAATAGCTGAGTGCATATAGGCAGTCCTTGACTTAACCACTAGAAGAGAAGAGAAGAGAAGAGAAGAGAAGAGAAGAGAAGAGAAGAGAAGAGAAGAGAAGAGAAGAGAAGAGAAGAGAAGAGAAGAGAAGAGAAGAGAAGAGAAGAGAAGAGAAGAGAAGAGAAGAGAAGAGAAGAGAAGAGAAGAGAAGAGTAGAGAAGAGAAGAGAAGAGTTGGGAGGGACCTTGGAGGTCATCTAGTCCACCACCACCCCGCCCAAGCAGGAGCCCTACACCATTTATGACAGATGGCAGTCCAATCTCTTGTTGAAAGCTTCCACTGATGAAGCTCCCACAACTTCTGAAGGCAGCCTGTCCCATTGGTTGATTGTTCTCACTGTCAGGAAATTTCTCCTTATTTCCAGGTTGAATCTCTCCTTGATCAGTTTCCATCCGTTATTCCTTGTCTGGCCTTCCGGTGCTTTGGAAAATAGGTTGACCCCCTCCTCTCTGTGACAGCCCCTCAAATATTGGAGCACTGCTATCACATCTCCCCTGATCCTTCTCTTCACTAGACTAGCCATGCCCAGTTCCTGCAACCGTTCTTCATATGTTTTAGCCTCCAGTCCCCTAATCATCCTTGTTGCGTTCTTTTAGCAACTGTTCAAAGTTACAATGGCACTGAAAAAAGTGACTTATGACCATTTTTCATACTTACAACCATTGCAACATCCCCATGATCACACAATCAACATTTGGATGCTTGGCAACTGGCTCATATTTATGATGGTTGCAGTGTCTTGGGGTCATGTGATCCCACCTTTGGCAACCTTCTGACCAGCAAGTCAATGGGGATGTCAGAGTCATTTAACAGCTGTGTCACTAACTTAACAACTGCAATGATTTACTTAGTTGTGGCAAGAAAGGTCGTAAAATGGGGCCAAACTCACTTAACAACTTTCTTGCTTAGCAATAAAAATGTTGGGCTCCATTGTGATCGTAAGTCGATGAGTACCTGCATTATACATAAATGCATCAAATAATAATACAAACAGATAATATTGTTGTTAATGGTGGTGGTAGTTGAGCCTACACATTGATGTGGCCAGGTTTTAAATGCAAGATCTGCCTGTTAATTATCTTTGGCTATGGTGAGCTTGGTGGTTTGCTTGTAGAGGGTAGAAAAACAGAAGTCTCTTTCATTAGGAAAGGAAAAACAATATTTGAGAGAATCCAAGGGAGATTTGGGACACAACACTAGCTGAAATCTCTAGTTTCCTGAGAGTCAGACAACAGGAAATGAAGACATTAGGAATCTTACAGACCTACAGACAGTCAAGGCAGACGGTACTAAGTGGATAAATCATGTGGTTTAAGGCACCTGTCGTCCTCTCTCAAGTACATCAGTCCTGTTGCTGATTGTAATAGGCATATCTAGTAATGGAAGCTTCAGAGATCAGAAACTCTTTAACAAATGCAATGCCACTGCTCTTCCTGATTAAATAGCAAGGGAAAAAAGTGTGCTGCAGGCATTTGAATTTGTCCTGTAAGCAGCAGGAAAAGCCCGTAGCCAGGAAAAGAAGGGAAGCTCAACTCAACTCAGTTGTATATAGACATCTTCCAGGGGATCCAGGAAGGAATGTAATGTAATCCAGACTCTAAAACTGCAATAGCTAATTAGAAAGAATTTTATTTTGTATATATTTCAGACTGACCCTTAAAAAAAAAAAAAGCTTTTTTCTGAATCACCATTTTGAATGCATTTAACCTGTCTTCTTTTGATTATCTATATCTATCTGCCTGCCTGCCTGCCTGCCTGCCTGCCTGCCTGCCTGCCTGCCTGCCTGCCTGCCTGCCTGCCTGCCTGCCTATCTATCTATCTATCTATCTATCTATCTATCTATCTATCTATCTATCTATCTATCTATCTATCTACCTACCTACCTACCTACCTACCTACCTACCTACCTACCTACCTACCTACCTACCTACCTATCCATCCATCCATCTATCGTCAAGACTCATCCATGTTTCTCTCTGTTGTGTATTTATTTGTGTGCTTTCAATCCAGTTTTTGACTGATCTGACAAGTTTCTACGGTTTTCTTAGAAAAAAAAATTTTTTTAAGGAGATGTCACTAACTTCTTTGTAGAGCTGAGATAGAGTGACTAGCCCAAAGTCCTCCAGGTGGCTTTATAATATAAAGTAAGCTAGAACTCCTGGTCTCCCAGTTTCTAGCTTGATGCCTGAACAACTGCACCAAACTGACTGTGTGTTATGTGTCTTAATAAACTCTAAATACTCTTTTAAGCAGGTATTTTGCTGCAAAGTTGTGTCTTGGCAGATGTGTGCACGGTGTTTGATTTCAGCTCCAACTGAGACTCCTTAATGGATTGAAATAGGCCTAGATTAGAGTTAAGCAATTTGGTGTCTTCTAGACTTTTGGGATTGCAACCCTACAATTCCTTTGCCATTAGCCATGTTATTAGGATTTGTGAAATCCCAAATACCTCAAATGGTGTTAGGTTTCCTACCCGTAGTCTAGGCCATCTATTTGATTCAAAAGCACACAGAGCTAGAGTACAAGGATAAAATTTTAATTGTGAGGCTCTACATGTGTAATTTTACTTTAGTTTGTACTGTGTATCTAAAATGCTAAAAATATTTTAAAAGCTAAACCAAATATTAGCGTTTTGATTGATTTTTGTAACTGTTATGAAGCGACAGTAAATCTTCCGCCAAAAGTAACAAACCAAAATAAAATAAAACCACTCCAAATGTCTTCTGTTTCAGAAAATGGCTGCCTCTGATTTATATTGTTTGAACTCAGAAGTTCACTATGTTGGGCCTGATTGTTGTCTGGATGGGAAACTATTCAGAAAGCCCAAATCTCTAGGCATCCCAAAAGAAGGTAGGGACAAAGTATTTTGAGGGAGGGAGGGAGGGAGGGAAGGAAGGAAGGAAGGATATGCACAGATGTATCCATGAATTCACCAGGAATCATGTTTGATTTGAGGAAAACAGTGCCCACTGTACAGGTTTCAAGGCAGTTGTAATAGTATATAACAGGCATGTCAAAGTGCCGGCCCACGGGCCAGATGCATCATGTCGAAACCGCGCCCACCCCATTGCCGGCAATGGGGGAAAAGTCCCGATACGTTGCGCGATGTCACATGACATTGCGAGTTTGACATGCCTGGTATATAAGAAGGAGACAGGAAGGAGAGCTGCAGACTGGACCACCTGCATGTACAAGATATCTCAGCCCACAGAAACAGAGAGAGTGTGAGAAACCTTTTAGAAGGGACCCTCCCTACTTCTCCAAAGAGTGAAAAGAGAGGAAGGAAGGAATTCTTTCAGTCTGGCAAGATTCTGTGAATATAAAGACAGAGCTAGCTTATGCTTCTTGTCTGGACTTCCTTCAGCGTGCAGGGCTCATGCTTGATTTATTTTTCCTGTCAGTAACTCTCAATGAATTAGTCCACAGGAAATCATTAACCATAAGAATCTTATTTGCAGGAAATAAGAAACTGGATATTCTCTTATAAATCTAGCAACCCCACCTCTGCACCATGCTGCTTGTCTGTCATTGCATCGTTGTGCAATCTGCTGCTGCTGATGCTGGGGAACTGTTAGAAAAATATCCTGTTCTGTCTTTGAGCAACAAGGTTTGCTTTCCTTTGCCACTAGCTTAGCCTCGGAGGGCTCTGGTGTCTTCAAAGCTATGACTCAAAGCCACTATTCATATAGGAAATTCTGGTGTGACTTGAAATTAACAAAATCAGGATCTAAAAGGGCCAACCTCATCCTTCTGTGATGACTTCCGCGGACATTTCCCCAGATACCTTCCAGATGTCAGTTCAGAGGAGGATGAACCGGTCAGGAGGGGAATTGGTCAATGG
>NW_015394060.1:0-2964 GCF_001527695.2 Protobothrops mucrosquamatus
CTGAGTGAGGCTGATAGTCATGTTGCCAATATTGCAAAATGATAATTCCTCAGATCTAGCCAGCATCAGGGAGGGTTGATGGGAGAGGTACGTACTTCTGGGAATAATAATAATAATAATAATAATAATAATAATAATAATAATAATAATAATAATAATAATAATAATAATAATAATAATAATAATAATAATAATAATAATAATAATAATAATAATAATATAAAGTTGGAAGGGACCTTGGAGGTCATCTAGTCCAACCCCCTGCTCAGGCAGGAAACCCTATACCATCCAACTCTGTTATTCTATTAATCAGTGGAATGGGAGTTGCCTCCAGAAGTGGTGGGGGCTCCACTTCGCTGGAAGTTTTCAAGAAGAGATTGGACAGCCATTTGTCTGAAATGATATAAAGACTCCTGCCTTGGTCAGGGGGCTGGACTAGAAGACCTCCAAAGTCCCTTTCACCCCTGTGATTCTAAGTGTAGTCTTCTCTTCCAAGAAGAGGAGGTCCACCTGTTCTCCAAAGCACCTGAAGACAGAAGTAACAGATGGACAGCTAGTACATGGGGTCTCCTGCTGGAGCAGGGGGTTAGACTAGAAGACCTCCAAGGCCCCTTCCAACTCTGTTATTCTTTTATACCCTAACGGGGCCTATTAATTCCACAGGGCTGAATGCATAAAAAAGAGACTTGGGAAACGGAAGTTGCAGAAAGAAGAAACAATAATAATAATAATAATAATAATAATAATAATAATAATAATAATAATAATAATAATAATAATAATAATAATAATAATAAAGTTGGAAGGGACCTTGGAGGTCATCGAGTCCAACTCCCTGCTCAGGCAGAAAACCCTATACCATTTCGGACAAATGGCTGTCCAGTCTCTTCTTAAAAACTTCCAGTGTTGGAGCATTCACCGCTTCTGGAGGCAGGTTGTTCCACTGGTTAATTGTTCTCACTGTCAGGAAGTTTCTCCTTAGTTTTAGGTTGCTTCTCTCCTTGATCAGTTTCCATCCGTTGCTTCTTCTCCTGCCTTAGGCACTTTGGGGAATAGCTTGACTCCCTCTTCTTTGAGGCAGCCCCTGAGATATTGGAACACTGCTATCATGTCCCCCCTCGTCCTTCTCTTCATTAAACTAGACATACCCAATTCCAGCAACTGTTCCTTATATGTTTTAGCCTCCAGTCCCCTAATCATCTTTGTTGTTCTTCTCTTGAAGAGCCCCTTGTTCCTTCCCCCACCTTACACACACATACACACACACACACACACACAGAGAGAGAGAGAGAGAGAGAGAGAGAGAGAGAGAGAGAGAGAGAGAGAGAGAGAGAGAGAGAGAGAGAGAGAGAGAGAGCTTGCAGTGCAGTTGTCACTCCTATGCCAGACCTTTGTTTGCAGGGGAGTTAGCTCCAAAGCAGGAGGAATGGTACAGGTTCTCCTGCTTGAGCAAGGGGTTGGACTAGACTAGAGGACCTCCATGGTCCCTTCCCACGCTGTTTTTCTGTTATTCTTTGCCCAACAGCAAGACAATCACCAAGGATATGGAAATCGAAATTGAAAAAAGGACCTTGAGCTCAGCGATCGGTAAATAAGCTGGGCCTGATAATAGGCTGCTGAAATTAACTTAATAGCCTAAGTATAGAGTGGGGTTTGACAGGCAGGCAGCTGGTCTCTCAGTGCTCAGAATTCACAATTTGTTCTATCAGACACACAAAGAGCATGCCTGGGGATCCTGCTTGTGGATGGACCCAACAGCTCGAGAATGGGGGAGAGAATGGGACAGATGGTGGGGGTGGTTTTCCATCAGTCAGAGAATGGGGCGGGGAGGGGGGTCCTTCTCCTGTTCAAGCCACCATCCTTCCCCTATACCAGGGGTAGGCAACTTTGGCTCTTTTATGACTTGTGGACTTCAACTCCCAGAATTCCTGAGCCAGCCATGCTGAGGGGAAAGGGAGAGGTTTCCAAGCTGAGCCATGCTGGCTCAGGAATTCTGGGAGTTGAAGTCCACCAGTCATAAAAGAGCCAAGGTTCCCCACCCCTGCTATAGACCAACTCTACATCCAGTGGAACTACTGGTTTGTATCTTTAGAGCAGGGGTCTTCAAACATGGCCCTTTTATGACTCGTGGACTTCAACTCCCAGAATTCCTGAGCCAGCCATGTTGAGGGGAAAGGGAGAGGTTTCCAAGCTGAGCCATGCTGGCTCAGGAATTCTGGGAGTTGAAGTCCACCAGTCATAAAAGAGCCAAGGTTGCCTACCCCTGCCCTATGTAAACTGTGTGAGTTTCTTCAGCATCACAGGATGGTTAATTCTGCAGACGAGAGCTGAGGTGGACAAGGTTATAGAGTTGGATGTTTGCACTTTATGCATTTATTTCATGCGGCGTAGCAAAATGCAACATGGGGCCATCAAATTCACAGAAGCAACTTATAAAATGTGTTACCAAAATGCAAAACACCAGGGCAGTGAACTGTTTTTAAAAACACACAGAATGAGTGACGAATAAAACTATGAATAAAAGTAAATGATTAGGCATGAGCAGTTACCGGAGTGACTAAACCTATGGCCGGATATCTGGATTGTTTAGCCACTGGACAGCACTGCCCTCAAGATGTTGTATTTCATGCAGGGGTCCAGGGAACCTGCTTAGGGGCCTTTCCATCGCTTCCCCATGCCGCAGGGAGACGGAACCACTTAGATGGTTCCGTCCCAGGCTCCTGATGGACCCTGAGAGGTTTCTGACGGAGCTTGGGCCATATCCAGAGGCATTAGGGCACGGCTCGGCGGAAGATCAGGCCGCGGCCTGGGATGTGGCCGCGGCCGCGGCACTGGACCGAGTCGTGCCGCTGCGGCCTCTGACCCGGCGTAGATCTCAATTAGCCCCTTGGTTCACTGAGGAGCTGAGGGAGATGAAACGCCGGAAAAGACGCCTAGAGAGCAGTTGGAGGACGTCCCGGACCG
>NW_015394060.1:5595-7422 GCF_001527695.2 Protobothrops mucrosquamatus
TGTGGGACTTTCCCACAGTCACAGTTAGAATTATCAACCTAATTAAGAGGGGGCTCAATGTAGACTAGCTTCCTTGTGGTGCACCCGGTGCAATGTGATTTTGTCATAGCTAAATACATATTCTATACAAGCAGTTGGCCCTGTGACTGTTGGTGGGAGTGTTGTTTTCTTTCTGCTTATAATGGCAAACCACTACTGTATAAACAGAGAGCAAAGCCTACTAGCACTGATGATGTTACCTTATTGGGTAATGAAATGTCTTCAAGAAAACAACCAAGCCCAGAGAGCACCAAGGACACCACAGTCCTCCTCCTCGTTCTCCTTCCCCTTCTCCTCCTCCTCCTCCTCCTCCTCCTCCTCTCTGCAAACCCTACTACCTTGTAGCACTGATGATGTTACCTAGGTGGGTAATGAAATGTCTTCAAGAAAACAACCAAGCTCAGAGAGCACCAAGGATCCCACAGTCCTCCTCTTCCCCCTCCTCCTCCTCCTCTGTGCAAACCCTACCCCCTTTTAGCACTGATGATGTTGTCTTCAAGAAAACAACCAAGCTCAGAGAGCACCAAGGATTCCACAGTCCTTCACCACCACGTCTTCCACCCTCCAGAAGGGGGATATTCCATTTCTGAGGACAGCAAAGGAGTTTGGTGCAAACCGTGAATTCAGGCTGTTTCCCCAGCCAGAAGATCAAAGTTTTCCATCCTGCAGCCATGGATGCAATTCAACCTGAGTTTCTTCCTCTCATATTCTCACATTACCCACGGCTGCCTGGGGAATTCTGGGAGTTGATCTACAAGGACAGATCTGCTATCCCTGCCATGAAATTTAAATCCATTGTTTGTCTGTTCCCTTGGTCTGTGCACCTCCATCCAAACAGGGAGTGAGGAAACAATGGCACGATTAGATATGCAACCCCTTCCTTCAGACCTCAGGGGAAACCGAGTCAGCCAAGAAAAGGGATCGAGCTTTTTTCCAGGAATGAAAGAAAGCCTGCAGATACATGAAAATTTCAGGATTTGCACATGGCAGAGTTACCCTTCATTGCTGGTTGAAAAGTCCAGGAAGTTAGTCAAGAATAGACTTTTTTCTCTCTCTCTCGCTCACTCTCTTTCTCTCTCCAGCAGATCTGCTTTCCATTCCCGGGGAAAATTCTCATCGGGGACCATCTTCTGCTTTGTACTTAAGTTTTTTTGCCTCTTCCCAAATCGACTCCTTTCCCTGCCCTCAGCTGCTTCCTCCGAGGCTGAGCCACGTGCAGCTGTTCACTCGGCCAGCGGGTTTATGGCTGGCTTTGATAAGAACAAATTTGTTACATTAAAGGGCCTGTTGTGATTTATGGCTCCAACATTCCCGTATACACATATGGGAAATTGTTCTCAGCTGGACAACATTAGGGGTTTTTTTTGTTTTGTTTTGTTTTGTTTTGTGGACAGAGACAGTTAGTGGCTAAAGGAACTTGAGAAGAACATGAGTTCCAAAGAGCTTTTCATTGGAGGCCAGGAGGTCGAGGTGGCTTAGACCAGGGCTTTTCAACCTTTTCACCCATTGTACCACTTTTAGGATATGGCAACATCCGAGTACCACCAGTCGCCTAGCAAGGTGTCAAAAACTTGATGACCCCAAAAAAAGGAAAAAAGTGATAAAGTACAGGTAGTCCTCGACTTACAACAGTTCACTTAGTGACTGTTCAAAGTTACAATGGCACTGAAAAAAGTGCCCCCCAAGCCACAGCCGAGCAAGACACCTGCCTGCCCGCCCAGTGGCACTCTTCCTCCTGTCCGAGGTTTTTATTGTTGTGAGCATTTCTGTTGAGAATTGGCAGCGGGG
>NW_015394060.1:7438-12753 GCF_001527695.2 Protobothrops mucrosquamatus
GGAAAAAAGTGATAAAGTACAGGTAGTCCTCGACTTACAACAGTTCACTTAGTGACTGTTCAAAGTTACAATGGCACTGAAAAAAGTGCCCCCCAAGCCACAGCCGAGCAAGACACCTGCCTGCCCGCCCAGTGGCACTCTTCCTCCTGTCCGAGGTTTTTATTGTTGTGAGCATTTCTGTTGAGAATTGGCAGCGGGGGTGGGGTGGGGGGTGTTTGGTTTTTATTCCCCCTGGGACACTGTGACCGTCATAAATATGAATCAGTTGCCAAGAATCTGAATGTAAATCACAAGATCCTGGAGATGCTGCAATATTCCAGCTGATCGGCGCTTCTTCTAGGCTCAGCAGAAGCGCCAGGATCAGCGCCGAGCTCCAGCTGGATCCTGGCGCTGATCCTGGCGCTTCCACTGAGCCCTGACAGCCCTGCAGCTCCAGCTGTCTCTCGCTCAGGCTTGTGCGGTGCTGCCACCGGTTCAGCTCATTCCCCTCCCCCACTACCACTTTTCTAGGATGGACGCGTACCACTTGCCAGGTGCCAATGTACCACAGGTGGTACCCGTACCACTGGTTGAAAAGCACTGGGTTAGACATCCTGGTTCAAGTGAAAAGCAAGACTTACAGTAGTGACCAAAATTGTGGAAACCTTTTGGGAAAAGTGTATTTTTGAGGTTTGATGGCTAATAATACCACTTTTTTTGGGGGGAGTAGTACCATAAAATTATATATCAATGGAAAGATAATTTAATCAAGAATGTAATGCAACAAAGTTTGTTCAATTATCTGCACTGTATTCTATGAAAAGTTATAGCCAAATAACCAGGAAAAAGGAAGCACAACTTGCTTAGGTTGATATCAGGTAGCTTTCCTTCATCTGATGGTAGCCAATGAGCATGAGTGTTTAGAGAGCCAATCAGGTGTCATCTTGTTTTGCCAATGAGGCAATCAGATCACAGTAGGATTCAGTGATTGATGTCGTGTATTGAAGCTGAGAGGAGGACCTTTGTCAGTGTGTTATGTGATTGTTATCAAGTTGGTTGGGGTTTTTTTTGTGTTCTTTCATTTAGTGAGCTTGTAAAAGGTAATAAAATTAAAGTAATGGGGCAAAGAGTTGACTGGTTGCCCAGAAAGCGATGTAAAATAGTATTATTAAGTGAACAAGGCTAGAGTTATAAAAAAATTAGAAGAAAAATTGGTGGAAACTTAACCAAAGGCGGCATTTCTACTGTATACTTTTCCCAAAAGGTAGAGGCCACTACTGTAGAGGTTACCCCATGCCGAGGTTATCCCACAAGGTTCTTAGCATTTTAGGTATCTTAGCGCCCCTTATTGGCAAACAAACCATTTTTAGACCAGGCTCCAAACAATGGGCCAGAATAACAGGTTAACAGAATTGGAAAGGACCTTGGACCTAGTCCAACTCCCTGCTCAGACAGGAAACCCTACACCATTTCAGATGAATAGTTATCCAATCTCTTCTTAAAAACCTCCAGTGCTGCAGCAGCCACAACTTCTGGAGCGAAGTCATTCCACTGATTAATTGTTCTCATTATCAGGAAATTTCTCCTTATTTCTAGGTTGCTTCTCTACTTAATTAGTTTCCATACGTTGCTTCATGTCTTGCCTTCTGGTGCTTTGGAGAATAGGTTGACCACCTCTTCTTTGTGGTGGACCCTCAGATATTGGAAGACTGACTAGTCCAGCCCTCTGACCAAGGCAGGAGTCTTTATAGCATTTCAGACAAACAGCTGTCCAGTCTCTCCTTGAATACCTCCAGTGATGGAGCACCCACAACTTCTGGAGGCAGCTTGTTCCACTGGTTAATTGTTCTAACTGTCAGGAAATTTCCTCTTAGTTCTAGGTTGCTTCTCTCCTTGATTAGTTTCCATCCATTGCTTCTTGTCCTGCCTTCAGGTGCTCTGGAGAATAGGTTTGAACCCTTCTTCTTTGTGGCGGACCCTCAGATATTGGAATACTACTATCATGTCACCCCTCCAGAGGGACTTTGAGGGAAGGATCATGGGCTCTGTCCTGAGCCCTGGACCCTTCAGTATTTTTATCAAGAATTTGGATGAGGAAGTTGACAGGATGCTTATCATGTTTGCAGATGAGACAAACCTGCAAGGAGTATCTCATACTTCAGGTAGAATAGAATAGAATAGAATAGAATAGAATAGAATAGAATAGAATAGAATAGTTGGAAGGGACCTTGGAGGTCTTCTAGTCTAATCTCCTGCTCAAGCAGGAGTACCTATACCATTTCAGACAAATGGCTGTCCAGTCTTTTCTTTAAAACTTCCAGTTTTGGAGCACCCACAACTTCTGGAGGCGTTGTTCCACTGGTTAATTGTTCCAACAGTCAGGAAATTTATCCTTAGTTCTAGGTGGGTTCTTTGTTCATTAAACTAGATGTACCCAATTCCAGCAGCCATTCCTTACATGCTTTAGCCTCCAGTCCCCTAATCATCTTTGTTGCTCTTCTCTGTACTCTTTCTAGAATCTCAACATCTTTTTTACATCGTGGTGACCAAAACTGGATGCACTATTCCACGTGTGGCCTTACCAAGGCATTATAAAATGGTACTAACATGTCATGTGACCTTGATTCTGTCCCTCTGTTAATGCAGCCTAGAACTGTGTTGGCTTTTTTGGCAGCTGCAGCACACGGCTGGCTCCTATTTAAGCGATTCAAAAGATTCAAAAACGTCTTGAGAACTTGGGCAGTGGGCTGAAATGAAGAGGGAAGCCAACAGGGAGAAAGATACAGCTTTGCCTTTGGATGGGAAAGCAGAAGGCCCAAGGCTGGAATGGAGAGACCTCTCTTGGCAGTCGAACGTGGGATGGGGATCTGTAGGTCCTTGGTGACCACAAACTGAACACCGGCCAGCAGCGTGATGGAACTGCTAAAACATAATGGCTCTCTTGGGGGGCATTAGCCAAACGCCAAGTGTCCAAATGGCAGGAAGTAACGGTTCCTGCCTTAGTCAAGCCCCCCTTGGCGTCCTTCCAGTCCGAGTAGGACGTTGACAAAATGGAGTAAGTTCAGAGAAAGGGTAAGAAGATGGAGAGAAGGTCCTTTGAGGCATGGTTGATTATGTGGGCCTGTTTAGCCTGCGGAAGTGAAGACTTGGGGGAAATATCAAATACTTGAAGGGTTGTCAAAAAAAAAGAGGGGAGTGCATGCTTTCACTTGGTCACCCGGAGGGCAGGACCAGAAACTGGTGGAAATAGGTTCAAGTTGGATATCAGGAGGAATTTCGTGATCTGGAAAGATCTGGTTGCTTCATGTCATGAAGTGGTGGGTTCCTCTTCTGCCCAAATCATAGAACCATAGAATAATAAGGTTGGAAAGGACTTTGGAGGTCTTCTAATCCAACCCTCTGCTCAAGGCAGGAGTCCTTATACCATCCTTGACAAATGGTTGTCCAATCTTTTCTTGAAAACCTCCAGGGATGGAGCACCCACAACTTCTGGAGGCCTGCTGTCCCATTGATTAATCACTCTCACTGTCAGGAAATTCCTCCTTTCTTTTAGGTTAACAGAATAACAGAATTTGAAGGGACCTTGGAGATCATTCAGTCCAAACTCCTGCTTAAGCAGGAAACCCTATAATTTTTCAGGCAAATAGTTGTCTTCTTGAAAAACCTCCAGTGTTGGAATGCCTAAAACTTCTGGAGGGAAGTTGTTCCATTGGTTGATTGTTCTCACTGTCTGGAAATTTCTCCTTAGTTCTAGGTTGCTTCTCTCCTTGATTAGTTTCCATCTGTTGCTTCTTGTCCTGCCTCCAGGTGCTTTGGAAAATAGTTGACTCCCTCTTCTTTATGGCAACTCCTTAGATATTGGTACATTAACATCATGTCCCCCCAGTCCATCTTTTCATTAAACTAGGCACACCCAGTTCCTGCAACTGTTCTTTATATGTTTTAGCCTCCCGTCCCCTGATCACTTTTGTTGCTCTTCTCTGCACTTTTTCTCAACATCTTTTTTACATCATGGTGACCAAAACTAGATGTAGTATTCCAAGTGTGGTCTTTTCAAGGCATTTTAGAGTGGTACTAACACTTCACATGATTTTGGAAATTTCTCCTTGGTTCTAGGTTACTTCTCTCTTTCTCTCAGTTTTCATCTATTGCTTCTTCTCCTGGTTTCAGGTGCTTTGGAGAATAGGCTGACCCCTTCTTTGTGTTGGATATCTCTTTAGATCTTTCTACCTAGAAGTAGCTCTTACTTCTAGGTAGGATCTCTCTCTTCTCAAGAGCTGGATGGATGTCTGTCCAAAATGCTACATTGGGCACAGGTTGGACTAGATCAGGGGTCCTCAACCTTGGCAACTTTAAGACTTGTGGACTTTAAGTCCCAGAATTCCTCAGCCAGGCAGACTGGCTGAGGAATTCTGGGAGTTGAGGTCCACAAGTCTTAAAGTTGCCAAAGTTGAGGACCCCTGGACTAGATGACACCTGAGGTCCCTTTGAACCCTCAACCTTCTGAGATTTGAGGGTCTCGTAGTATTTCCAATTGATTTCATCTGAGCTGTCTTCTGCAAATCAGACCGAGGGACTCCCTGCTAAGAAGGGCCCTTATTCCCAAAGATAAGTTATCAACGTCTCGTTTATTTAATAAATGAATAAATCGAACTTTTCCTAATCTAATTAGGAGATCTTGGTTTCCATACGATTTTTAACTACATGGACCCGAAATGTGTAAATTAACTGGTTTTAATTAGCAAATATGTTTAGGTGCCTAAAAAAAAAAAATACAACTTTTATGATGACATAGTTTCCAGATGTTAATGTCATAGATTGAGAGAACTGCAATTAACCGAATTTGACAGATAAAAATGGCGCATGTCCTTGGGAATAAAGGTACCCTTTGGAAAGTCACAATTACAGCATGACCTGTAAGAAGAAAGTGGCTTCAGAGCTGGAACAGATGAGTTCCATTCATCAGCCTATTGAGTTTGGATATTTATAGGAAAAGTTTAGTTCTCGATGACAACCCCTCTTTTATACACCCCCACCCAGAATAACCTACTTTGAGTTGCTCCTAAGCCTCCTAAATTCATTCCTGCCCAGGAAGCCCTTGAGA
Organism: Protobothrops mucrosquamatus; assembly: GCF_001527695.2. Taxonomy (NCBI): domain Eukaryota; kingdom Metazoa; phylum Chordata; class Lepidosauria; order Squamata; family Viperidae; genus Protobothrops; species Protobothrops mucrosquamatus. The sequence continues at coordinate 12,522 of NW_015394060.1, forward strand.
AGACCATTCACAAACTCCTTAGCAGTTCTGTACTAGATAAATACTTGGCTTAATTTGTGCCTAATGGGGTGCGCCACCTCCAAGTTCACTGAACAAAGTCAACAGTGAAATGTGGTGGGTTATTACGGTCCTTTGCTGATTAAGCGGGATGGTGATCTGTGATCTTGTACCGTTACTCTGTTACCTTCAGCTGCCAGCATATATCATCCCTCGGGCAGATTCACAAGCTAGC
>NW_015394061.1:0-3503 GCF_001527695.2 Protobothrops mucrosquamatus
ACATATGACCTCTCATCTCCTGAGATCAACAACAGATGAGAACAAACCAAATCCCGAGGCACACTGCAAGGGAGTGCTCACCTGTCCAGTCTTTCATCTCCATCATCTCTAATTGGAAGCGTACAGCTGAGAAGAATGGAAGCACTGCAGAACAGTGCCTCTGATTTCTGTCACTTATGGATTGCAAGATACCATAATTCATGATTCAGAAATTCAAAAGGACTAGAAAGGCATTTAAGATTCAGGAAAAGTCAACCAGAACACCAATGTTTTTTTTCCTGTCCCATCTCTAGTCCTGTATCTTGAATGAAGACAGTCCAAGTAATCCTCTTTTTCTAGGGCACTCTGTAACTTAGAACCATATGTTGAGATAATGGCATAAAGCAACTGAGTTCAGAGACGTCATAATACTACTTCCTTCTGGGTGCAGCTGACTACTTCTTTGGTACTCATATCACCCTTCACCATGAAATAATCAGGAGGGCATAGGTCCAATTCCCAGATGGTAGAGCATACCCTTTCCACAGCATTCATTGAGACCAAAATGAGTTCTAGAATACTGTGCAAAGCAGTGATCACTTCAGAGGAAGGGGATTACTTGGACACCTTTCAAACACTGCCCATGAAGAATCTTGAGTGATTAGAAGTCCATTGCTACTAGGCTCTTATCAAGAACTCCTAATGAGATGGAATAAATATAAAACAAGGGGGATTTTTTTTTTTTTACAAAATTGCCCCTTGGTGTCCCCCCAAGCAGTTTTTTTTTTTAAAAAAAAGATGGTGAAGCCGGACTGGTGGACGTATGGTAAAATGGTATCTTTCAATTCTGGAGACCCCATCCTCAAGTCTAGGGAAGAATTAGAATTAAAAGGTCATGCTTGTCACTGGTTTACATATCAACAAATGAAGGAAAGAGTGGAAGGAAACTAGACAAAAAAGGCCATGGTTTTGAGTTTGCTAAAAATGAATTGGAAATCCTACTATGTGGTAGTGATGATCATATAATTGCCAAGGTCTATAAAACATTATTAAAATTGAATTTGGAAAATGAACATTTAAAACATTATATGATCCAGTGGGCAAGGAATTTTGGGTATAATGTGATGTTTGAACAATGGGAGAATATGTGAATAAAAGGCTTAAAATTCACATTAAATTATAACCTAAAGCAAAATTTTTATAAAATGATGTATCGCTGGTATTTAACACCAGATAAATTATCTAGAATGTATAAAGGTATTTCAAATGAATGTTGGAAATGTAAATGTAAAGAAGGGATTTTTTCTCATTTATGGTGGACATGTGATAAGGCAAAGAAATATTGGAGTAGGATTCATATATTAATGCAGAAAATTCTTAAAGTGAACATAAAGATTAAACCAGAAACTTTCCTTGCGCATCTAATAGAAAGAGAACTGGAAAAAAAATTTCCAGTTTTTATATATGGTGATGGCAGCAAGACTGCTCTATGCACAAAAGTAGAAGGATGCCTTGATTCCTACCATGGATGAATGGTTACAAAAGCTGATGGAATTAGCAGAGATGGCCAAATTGACTGTGCTGATAAAAGAAAAGAATATAAGTACTTTTGTTTCTACTTGGAAACTGCTTCTCGACTTTGTGCTTGAAGTGGAAAAAATGATACTATGATTTTGGGTTTTACCAATTAGACTGATTTGCCAATACAGAAATGGCTAATGCGTACTATAGAAGATTTGGTTATAATGTCTGATTTTACTGCAACAGAGAGAGAGACGGAAGTCAATGCCTTTTGTTTCTTTTTCTCCCTTTCTTCACATCTTTTTTTGTTTTCCATTTTTCTATTGTTGTCCCCAACTATTTGCTTTTGTATTTTCACATTTTATGTTATAAATGAATAAAACTAATAAAAAAAGAACTCCTAATGAGAGAAAGAGAGCAAGGCAGGTAAGGAGGAAAGAAGGATTTTTTTTGGGAAAGATATTTGGAATTGTTTAGAAAAGACTCAAACAATAATTGCTGCTTATGCCCCATTAGTACATTAGAACACAAAACTGGATAAAATCAGGAATTGCAATTATGGAAACAGAAAGAACACCGCATTAGATACTACTAGATGACATTAGTGGTTGGTCAATTTAAAGATTTACTAATGGAATGAATGGGGTATGAGTTGCCATTGTTTACAAAGTTTGTTAATTTCTTTTAAAATGTGGAAAGTAGAAATGTTTGTTTTGAATGTTTAGTTGCACCTGACCAATAAATACTATCAATTCTAACTGTGATCAATAGCTAGGTCAGCCGCTGGAAACTGTCTATATTGGGCAGTTAGACTGGAACCAGACTTTATTAATAAAAGCTATAGAAACAGAATTTTGAAGCCTTGACTGTGAAGCTCTTGCCTTCCTCTATAATCCAGGGAATTAGGGCAGAGAAAATTTGAGGGTTTTTTTGTTGTTATTTTTTTTTAACTTTCCTTATTTTCTGGGCTTAAAGCCTTTTTTCTAACTGTTGCTGCATAGGTTTCCCAAGGTTATCTCTGTGGCCTTCTACATGCACTGCCTACAGAGAATAAAATGAATAAAATATATTTCTGATATATGTAAAATCCCATGTTGTATTCCTGGCATATTCAGGTAAGGCTGAGGAGGACTTCTACCTGAAACTTTATGAACCCATTGCTAGTCCTTATGGAAATCAGCTCTACAGACCAATGGCATGGCTCGTTAGTACTATATTTTTTATGGCTGCAACTTGTAAAACAAAGGCTCTGATTTTATAATTTGAGGAACAATCCCTCAGAAATTAAGTAATATCATGTGAATATTGTGTGAATGTTTCAACCATGAATAGAGTCCAAGTAAATGTCTCTATTCAATGATTATCTATCTGTAAGGGGAAAGTCTTGACCTATAAATTCAGCTCATGTTCTCCTGAAATATATGAGAAATACCAATATAGGCTAACTTCTTGCTCTATGCCTATGTTAGAGAGAGAGAAAGAGATCCATAATGCAGTACTATGCTTCCGTTTAATCAGAGTTATGCTTTATTATTAAATCACAGGTCAACTCACTGATCTACATATTCTCCAATACTTGGAAGCATTTTTGTAAATGTATCTCTTTTCTGTTCTATTTTCCAAGAATCACTTTTACATATAATTTCTTTGAGGTAACAGACACTGACCAGAATATACACAAGGTTATTCAATATGGGGAAATAGTCTACAATAATATTTAAATGCTCTGTTTTTCACCACTAGGTGCATTTTTTTTTTAGTTTACGGTACAAAAATCTTTCAGAAAAAATTTGATTTGATTTGATTGATTTTATTAAATTTATACCCCGCCCTTCTCCCGGAGGACTCAGGGCGGCTTACAGCCAGTTTAAAACAATGGTACAATACAATACAAAATTTAAAAAGATTAAAAATAACTATTTAAATTTGGCCGCTTCTACTAAAAATTTAATTTAAAACCCCTTTAAAATACCCCTAGGCCAGTCCTGCCTGCTGAAATAACC